>NC_068360.1:5064218-5342744 GCF_020536995.1 Dreissena polymorpha
TTAAATAATTTTGTCAACTTACCAATCTGTTGGACGGCCCCTTAAATACCATGAAAGAAAGTGTGCGTTCTCTCAAAATAATGCTTGTTTTTGTATAACGTACATTGGCCACTATATAATGATCAACAAAAGTCGACTAGGACTAGATTTCCCAGCATGTCACCTGTGCCTGTAAATAGTCTTAGAAGTCTTGTATCGTTATAATGTAAAGGATACTATAATAAGCCGTTAATGTCAGTTGTTGTTTGTTTTCAAATTAATTAGCAAAACGACAATATCAAATACATTCTAGACTCATCATAGCTGTGTTATAATTTTATTTTACAATTAATCAATACTTGCACTGTGTATCAATTTCATGTATTCGTGAATTATTGGGGCCGAGAAAACACACGCTTTAATTGAAAACCTTGTAATACATAACGCTCTGATCAGACATTCCCATAGCAACGTGCTGAGAATGATAAAACCGAGAATTCGAGTAAGGTAGTAAACCCATCATATTCAATGTTGAGAACATTTGTTTACAAATCATATTATTATATTATTTTCTTGAATCAATAATAAATGTAAAAAAGTTTGTCTGCTGTCCGATTTCGATCCGGGACAATTTGCTTTCAAATCGAACGCCCTACAACGGAGGCCCTAATATCGTGTTTAACCCATTTAGGCCTAGTGGACTCTCCCATCCGTCTAAATTGGATCAATTTATTTCCAAAATTAGGAATGTCTAGTATATTTATTTCTATATTTACAATATTTCGTACAGAAATTCCGTTAAGCAAACAGCGTAGACCCAGATGAGACGACGGTGTTTGCCCAGGCCTTTTTTCTAGACGCTAGGCATAAATGGGTTCTAAGAACCCCTATCTTGTTTTTATTCTGCATAATTCGTATGGTTATATGCATATACGCATGTTTTCTTTAATTTAAATTGCATGTAGTTCATTTTTAACTTTAATCACTTCCTACGACTTTGATTAAAAAATGTACATCTTTATATGTTAAGGAATATATTCCAATCACGATCAGAAAAGGTACGGGCGGCTACGATTTCGTCGCAATTACCAGGAAATTAACGAATTTAAGATAGTTCGAATATCGAAATGGTGAAAGTCACATGTATGCATTTACTGTGTATGTCTATTAAGATATGATTTTAGTTATGTGTTTCGCACCACATTTATGATTTCACCTTTTACAACTTGGTCAATGAATAGCATGAACACTCTATTTCCAATGCCATGATGCGTATATTATATTACATAACGGTGTACTTTTAACTCATATAGTTTTGTAATTTGTCACGGCTTTTAATTTCTGGAAATGTTAACTTGTTTGTTTTGCCTGACGAATTCGTGAATAAACTTTGTAAAGATAAAAACTAGTGGTCAAGTTTTTGTTATATCACGTATGCAAATATTGTATTTAACCGCGCTTTTTACCTAGGTGATCGAGGTTCAATGGCCAATCCTGAAGCATGTGAGTTTGGTTTGTGGTCACCATACCGTACATGTGGGGTTGTCTACGGGTACTCCGGCTTCCCCACCCCACCCCTCCACAACACAAGACCACACCAACATTGAAATCTTTCGCTAACAACTACATGGCTCTACACTGCAGTGATAATTCCAAATTCGTCCAAACTTTTGCGAGTGTATTAGATTATATTAAGTATGTATAAGTACTGGGGCACACTTCGGATCCACAAATAACGCAGCCTCAGGCGCGCAGGGACCTCACCAACTTCGACATATGCACGCATATGTTAATAAGTAACACTGCTGGGCAGCTTTAAGGCAGCCTTCAACTGCCTCTGTACGCATAATATCACAGTCGATGTTAAAAGTCGAGATGGCTCTAGTAAATATCGGTTTTAAGAAAACAATGAATGTGTTTCTGAAAGTCGTAATTTTGCCTCACTGTAAGCTAGTCCCTTCTACAGATTAAAGTATAGGGACGAAAGTGTTCAGGGGTCGTATTCCAGAAGCATCTTAAGTTAAATTGTATTCTTATCTTTAACGTTTTTCATTTCGTATTGCAATATTTTTTCATTAATATTTCCATGAAAATAACATCATTATGTCAATGTTATTTTAGGAATACCAAAAACATGTGTTTCCTTATTTAGTAAAGAAATACAAAACATTGTAATTTTGACCTTAAGTGAAATTATTTAAGCAATAACTTAAGATGTTTACGGAATACCATCCTAGGTCAGATAAAGACGAAAAATAATAAGGAATACACTGTGCGTCTCAGTAGGATTCCAACTATGAATGCGTTGATGGATTTGTATATTTAACCCATTTATGCCTAGCGTCTAGAAAAAAAGGCCTTGGCAAACAGCGTAGACCCAGATGAGACGCCGCATGATGCGGCGTCTCATCAGAGTCTGCGCTGTTTGCTTAAAGGAATTTCTGTAAGAAATATTCTAAATATAGAAATAAATATACAAGACATCCCTAATTTTGGTAATAAATTGATCCAATTTAGAAGGATGGGAGAGTCCAATAGGCATAAATGGGTTAATAACTTTGCACATGTTGTCAGCAATTTTGATGAAAACAACATAACCATGTGACCCAAATGAAACTTGTTAATTCATCAGTTGGCGATTGTGTATTTTTTTTTTAATTCAAACATTTTACATAAATAATACAAAAAACAACGACCCGTGTTCAGTTACTGTTCCCGGAAGCATATGAATTTGGGTTATTGTCACCATACTTGACCAGTGGAGTTTCCGCCGTGTACTCCGCCCGCCCCCGCCCTCCACCCCCCTACACACATAGCACAAGACCACACCCAAATTATAAAAGTCTATTGAACCACTTAATACCTAAAAAATAGAGCTACAATTCTAAATTAAATCCCAACTTTCATGAGTCGAACACGTTAATTAGGTAGGAGTGCTGGGACAAACTCCGGGTACACACATAATGCAGCCCCTTACGGAAGAACTTAATACGCTTCGGAATTCATACATTGATGAGAAGTACCTAGTGGACGGTGGGTTTGTTTGAATCAATACTCCCTATAGGAAGAAGGCTCGTGTAAATAGGGACAAACGGAAGGCCGCTCTAGATACATATTCGGCATAATCGCTGTTCGACAACCGACAGTGGAATGGCTATCTCTATATGCATATCAAGGCACTAATGGTAAAATGCAATATGCCTAAGAATATGAGGACAATAATATATTCTAAACAAGAGCACCACATAACGGATGCCAATGCTCGGCTGCGGGTGCAGTTTGAATAAATGAAAGCTTGTCAGAATATTTTGTTAGACGTCACGGTGACCTTGACATCGACATTGCAATAAGCACACCAGAGGCGTTATAGTGCTTGACATGATGAACTCATGTGTCGTGTTTAGAATAGTTTCCAAATGCTTACTTCTTGAGCCTTTATAGTTCCTGTTAATTTGTCACTAAACGAAGTGCATTTGCTGGTATGCTTTACATAAATTAAAACTTATAACTTTACTAGCTCTACGCAACGTAAATGAATGGTTTATTTCGTGTAAAAATAATGTAAACGCGACCCATACAATGCAAAAGAGACCAAGGCTTACCTTCAACTATGATATATGGAATTCACATTTAACAAGCAAATTTGTTGAATTGATTTCCCCTGCCTATTTCAAAATATCGTGACAGACGAACGGACAGACAGACGGACGAACAGACTGACAAACGGAGGGACGGACAACGCCGATGGTATATCAATCCGCCTTTGGCGATGGTAAAAATAAAATAATTTTTTTCCCAAACGCTTTTTTGTTTATGAAAAATTAAATTAAAAAAAATAAAACGCTGCTTTGTACTTCGTAAATATGGCCCGAAATACAAATTCTGATATTTTTAAGTGCAATATTTTATTTCCTCTGTAAAACATCATACCAACATACACGCGCACGTAATGCTGAGATTTTAAAACAAACAATAATTTGGCACTGCATGCAACAATATTAACAAAATAATCACAATAACACGCCGAAATTTAATCAAATTAAATTTATAATCTTACAACAAATCTGAACGTTTTCTACAAAGTCTGTCTCACACATGTTGCTTGAGAAAAACTGCACGTTGTTTTGTACTTAGATTCAGAAGGCCACCTGAAATGAAAAGTGTCGATAGAAGCAATAAAATAACACCAAAACCAGTATGATCTCTAAATAGTATGCATGAATGTGTTTTAATTCCAATTATAAACAAAAAATGTGTTTGACTGTTATATGGCCAACAGTTCTGGACCATTAGAAATCTATCATATAAGAACGACGTGTGTATTATAAAAGTACGATGCATATTAAATAGAACAAAACAGAAATTGTATTTGCACTCTAGCAATTAGTGACCGTCATGATACATCTAATTGAAACTAGAGTTTTGTCACAAAAATGACTAAATACACCCCCGCGCAGGTTTTCCACAGGCATGTGCAATCCACACAGGCTAATCGGGGACGACACTTTCCGCCTAAACTTGATTTTCGGTAAGGAGGGACTTCCTTGAAACTAAAAATACTATAAAAGCGGAAAGTGTCGTCCCTGATAAGCCTGTGCGGACTGCACGGGCTAATCTGGGGCGACACTTTACGCACATGCATTAAGCCCAGTTTTCTCAAAACGCGGCTAAAATATGTCTTGCGTTTATACACTTTACGGTGATGACAATTTGAGTTTCAATGCAAACACTTGAGAAACGCATGAATAGTTCGCATCACAGACTTTTTAACATTTGATGTGGACATACCGGCAAACGAACCACCACACGGACCGACCGACCGATAGCGAAACTTCTAAATACACGCTTTCAAATTTCGTGTTTTTTTTCAAATACAATGATGCATATACAATTTCATTTGTGTTGAATTCGTGTGAAATGAATTGCAATGGAAGACAATTCTGAAGAACAGTAAAAGCGGCGACTGGGAGCGCATGAAATACATCCTCTATCGAGAGTCATATACTTTGATATCAATTAAGAGATTTTTTTGTATTCATTATACAAATAAACGGTATATACTTTTTTAATTTAATAAAGGAATGGTGAAACTCTATAGGCAATATCAGGAGTTTTTTTTACAACTAAACATAAACAATTTATGTTACCTGTTGACGCGTCCCGTAAATACAACAACGCAGCTGCTATCATTGAACCTAACAAAAGTATAAAACAAGAATATCAGTGAAACTGATGGATGCTCCCCGATGATGCGGTTTGTCAATCTATGTGTAAATAACCACCTAAACAATCTATTATTTGCCTTGGTGACCTTGAACCCATTTACCTCACACCCGATCAAAAGGTAGAGGTTTATGTAAGGTACCTACATGCCAAATATGAAAGAGATCGGTAAAGAATTGAAGGTGCTATGAGAAACTGTAACAAAAGTGTGACGGAAAATTCTATTATTAGCCTCGGTTACCTTGACCCCAGTGACCTCAAACCTCATCAAATGCAAGGTACCTACATGGCGAATATGAAAGAGATCGGTAAAGAATTGAAGGTGCTATGAGAAACTGTAACAAAAGTGTGACGGAAAAATATATTATTAGCCTTGGTGACCTTGACCTTGACCCCAGTGACCTCAAACCTCATCAAAAGGTAGACGTCCATGCAAGGAACCTACATGCTTAATAGGAAAGAGATCAGTAAAGTATTGAAGCTGCTTTGAGAAACTGTAACAAAATTGTGACGGAAAAATATATTATAAGCCTGGGTGACCTTGACACCATGGACCTCAAACCACATCAAAAGGTAGAGGTCCATGCAAGGTACCTATATGCCAAACATGAAAGAGATCAGAAAAGTATTGAAGGTTCTATGAGAAACTGTAACAAAAAAGTGACGAAAAAATATATTATTAGCCTCGGTGACCTTGACCCCATTGACCTCAAACCTCATCAAAAGGTAGAGGTCCGTGCAAGGTACCTACATGCCAAATATGAAAGAGATCGGTAAGGTATTGAAGGTGCTTTGAGAAACTGTAAGAAAAGTGTGACGGAAGGACGGAAGTAAGGAAGTAAAGAAGTACGGAAGTACGGGAGAACGGAACTTCAAACTGGCAACTATATGCTCCCCGAAAATTTTCGGGGAGCATAAAAACAGTATTTAGAACGACAGCATACACTCGCATGTCATTACTAAATATAGAACATCTTACATAATTGCAAAGTTTATTTGAACACAGGGGAAACATGGCAAACCGTGATCTGTGTTGCAGCACATGTTGTGAGCACGCGATTTATGAAATGTGAATTATGAAATGTGTTGACGCGGCTATTACAATATGATAACACTAGGGCGAAAACCGTTAAACCATGAATTGATTCATTATTGGTTTACAGTTCCCGGGTAAGAAACTAACATTGATGAACCTTACAGAGAATATACATACGTCGTATATGTCAACATTTTATCATCGCTTTCTTACACCAACATATGAATGTTAAATACAATAAATTAACAATCTTGATATTAAACCACTGTGTAAATATTGTTTACTTCGGTGAAATGTATGACGAATAAGTTACCGCCGTTTACAAAATTACTCGTATTTGTTGTAAAACCATAAATGCGTCTACGTCAGTATGTGTCGTCTAGACGAATATGCAAGACCGAATGCGGTTTTCCGAAAATAATACATGTCTTTTGTACGCGAACGAGTTCTTTGCTGTACAGAAGAAAATTACTCGCAATCGGCTTAAACTTTTATTTCGTTTATTTTCGGGAAACTTCTTCTTTAGAACTTTTATTTCACTTCTTTATATATCAAAGTTTTATCTGTTTTGAAATAGTAGTATGCTTGTCTATATACCCGCTTAATCGTTTCAACAATGGGTCCTCTCAGAATTGGTGAAACTTACAGATGACGCACATGGTAAAGAACACTTCGAGGACCATATAGCCGGCAGTGTCCACGATGAAGCCAACAAAATACGTATCAATGGCCTGCCCCACAGATATAATGGTGCCCATGCTGAAAAGAATACATATAGGTGCTGAAAGAATATAATTCATATACACATGAACCGCGCTCTGGTGTTAAATGCCTGTGCGTAAAGTGTCGTCCCAGATTAGCATGTACAGTCCGCAAAGGCTAATCAGGGACGATACTTTCCGCATAACCTGGATTTTTGCTTCCGCACAACCTGGATTTTTGCTTAGAAGAGACTTTCTTTAACGAGAAATATCAAACAAGCGGAAAGTATCGTCCCTGATTAGCCTGTGCTGACTTCAACGACGACGTTCGTACATTGTTTTTACACACGAACAGTAGAGAATTAAAACTGCATATTAACGACGAATGAAGAAGATTTTTCGAATATTGTAATTGTGCAACAATTCTACAAGCGATAGTCGCGGGAAATCGAAATTGTTTAAATAACATATTCACGAATGTATTGAGGTGACATTTATATCGTACACGTTAACATTACAAGGACTTTTACATTACAAAATGTAGATGATTACATCCCGAACGAAGTGCCGAGGTAACTCAGAGTGTTAATTAAGAAAATATATTGCAATTAACTTTATATTAAAAGTCCATGCCTACATCCCGAACGCAGTGCCTAGGTACATCAGAGGGTAAATTAAAAATATATTTCAATGAACAATATATACAAAGTCGATGCTTACATTCCGAACGCAGTGCCGAGGTACCTCAGAGGGACCGCGTAGGACACCAGGGGCCAACATGTGGTGGTTACCAAGGAGTATCCTAGACCAAGAATCACCTGAAAAACAAAGAAACAGTGGACTACATCTTCCCTATATTTGTGGCCACACAGTTTTTACATCACGCAGTTTAATTTTTTTTGAGAATCATGAGTGTTCTGAAAAATTGCCATCATAAATCAGATAGCGGCAGAACTATTGCATACACGTACACATGTATGAATATTGGAATTATAAAACTCGAGAAGCAATATCAGGAAATATATTCTTTTTACCATCAGCTAGTATTTAATTTAAGGCAGGTCACCGCCTATACAATTCATGAAACTACAAACAACAACACCATTTAATATAAAAATTATAAAAGCGACCAACTTCCAATAAATGCTCTGAATATGTAAAAAAAATATAACAAGAGATTGCCACGCAATATTGTCCCCAACCGGTGAAACTCCACCATTGTCATTAAAAAAAAAATTATTTGTTGTCATAGCAACCAGAATTCTTGATGTAGGAGCAAAATGAAATGACGTTCATAATCTCCATATTGCAATATATCCATGTTTCAAGTTTCATGAAAAAAATTGAAGAACTTTTAAAGTTATCGCAGGATCCAGAAAAGTGTGACGGACAAACAGACAGACTGACAGACGGAGCGCAAACCATAAGTCCCCTCCGGTTACACAGGTAGGGGACAATAAATAACCAACGGGCAATCACGCATTGAAATATTCGCGACCGGAATGACCTTACAATGTAAGCACGACCCAGTAAAAAGGAAAGCTGTATAAATATCATTAAATGTGGATATAAGTTTCAGAGCGCTTGTTTTTCAATAACATTATCATATTTGTAACGAAAGACTCAACAATTACATTGGGATAAATGGGTAAAATAATCGGGGATACAACATACCCAGAGCTTTTAGAAGACGCCGAAAAAAAGCTTATAACTATGGCTCAAACGTTTTGACATGGTCGAGCAAATTATCCCCGTGTCACTTACATTAAAAATAGTACCATACATTTAAGATTCGACCCAATTTTAAGTATAATAATAATGTTTGATAAAACATGGTTCTGTTGTCATACCGTGCATACGTACGGCTCCACAAAGGTGAAGGTCATCATGATATGGCTGGTCAGCCCCAGGACGAGGCCGGTCATCAGGAAGTACAGGTTACGACCCACTCTGTCGATGGCAACACCGAACAGTGGCATCGAAACCGCTCCAACCATGTATACCATGCTGCATAGACCAGCATATAGATATTACTGTTACATAGCGAATGTTATATTTAAGTTAATACCATTGCTTAACATTATAGATAAGGTGATACGGAATTATAGCTAGAAAGTGGGTGCTTATTTTTCTGGTACAATCAGTGGATGAATTTTACTGTCCCAAAATTCTAATGGAACATTAATGTGCCTTTAAGACAAATTCCAAAATATAATAATAAAAAATGGCATTAATAAAAAAAACAATTGCATTTTAACTTGTAAAGCCTCTCTATACTACCTGTTCCCATTATGAAACATATAGGAAATAATAAAACTTTATCAAGAGCGAACATCTTGCCCGCTTGTCTTCAATTAAGGCAAATTACCAATGAGCTATATAATATAGGACAATATAGGAGTCGCGTTCTGAGAAAACTGGGCATAATGCATGTGTGTAAAGTGTCGTCCCTGATTAGCCTGTGCAGTCCGCACAGGATAATCAGGGACGACACTTTCCGCTTTTATGATATTTTCTGTTTAAAGAAAGTCTCTTCTTAGCAAAAATCTAGTTAAGGCGGAAAGTGTCGTCCCTGATTAGCCTTAGCGGACTGCACAGGCTAATCTTGGATGACACTTTACGCACATGCATTATGTCCAGTTTTCCCAGAACGCGACTCATATGCAACACTACATTACACAGTCACGGTTTACCTGTTTATCGTATTTGCCTCTTTCGGACTTCTTGAATACTTCGTTGCAAAGAACAGCCTTCAAAAGCAAAGAAGACCGATACAGCCATGTTTATGAATATTTTGATTAATCATTTATTGTAAGTTGTAACATGCAATTTTAGAAAAAGCCAAATAAATACATACTCGTACCATGTTGTTACAAGACCATTGCCAAGCAATATATGTCCCCTACTGGCTCCACCATTGTCAAAATATGTTTTTGTATATATTTGTTGCCATAACAACCAGAATTCTTGACGAAGGAACAACATGAAATGACGTGCATAATCTTCATATTGCCATCTGTCCATATTTCAAGTTTCATGAAAAAATGTTAAGAACTTTTAAAGTTATCGCAGGATGCAGAAAAATGTGACGGACTGACAGACTGACAGACAGACTGACACACAAAACACAAATCATAAGTCCCCTCCGGTGAAACCGGTAGGGTAAAAATATATGGAAAATGAAGTCAAACGCATTTATCGAGAGTTGTAAAAATATGTAAAAGATAACCAAAATTTTGTTAAAAATATAAGTGCAAGTAAAACACAACTTATTAATAAAAGGTTGTAACTGGTATCTAGAAGCAAACAAATTTCATTAATTGCAAGTTGTAATATGTATAAACAACAAACCCAAATCATTAATTGCCACTCGTATCATATATGAAGGAAACCCGATGGTAAAGCAATCGCTTAAAATTGGGCAAACACATCTAGAATTATAAACAAACCTACTCTCCCTGTGTCACGAAGGGGAAAAGCTGCAGGTAGAAGAGAGCGGAGCTGATGGCAATAAGCCAGAATGTGGACGGAAATCGCCTTACATCAGATATACGGATAAACTTGGATTCCTCTTCTATAAAATGTAGAGCTTAGTCACAAACGTTACTAATACGAAACGAGTTTATAAAAGCATACTATCTATTATGATTATTAAAGCATACTATCTATTATGAAAAACAAAGTATGTTTAAATTTATTCAATATTGAACTAATGGATTCTTCGACCAAAAAATTTATAAATTTAGATTCTACCTCTGCTAAATGTAGGATTTAGTAACAAACGTTATTTATGCCCCCGGACCGCTCTGTCAGCTACGTTCAGACCAAATCAGAATGTGTAGGGATAATTGGAGATTTAAGGGGCCTTTTCACGTTTTGGTAAATTGACCAAATAAAATAAAATGTTTCAGATTCGCAAATTTTCGTTTTAGTTATGATATTTGTGAGAAAACAGTAATACTGAACATTTCCGATGCTCAAAAATATCAATTTTATGCATCTTTTGACGATTTAAAAACCTGAAAATTATAAAGCGTTGCAACGCGAAACGATTGAATAATTTAATGAGTTCTGTTGTTGTCGTTATATTTTGTGACACAACGAGGTTTGCATATACAAAGCATAAAATACATCACTTATTGTATGAACACGGATGGCAGAGTGGTCTAAGCGTTTGACTGTAACTCCAGGGGCCGGCGGTTCGAGCCCAGTTCGAGCCCAGTTGAGGGTAACTTTGTTTTCTTTCTTTAATTTTATTCTTGTTTTTACTGGAGCTTTATCAATATAGAGCATTTAATGACAAACTTCAATACATGCCCAAATCTGTGAAAAAGGTCCCTTAAAAGAGGTGTCTTGCTCATCTTCACTTCATGGTGATAAGAGGTGTCTTGCTCATCTTCACTTCATGGTGATTGCATGTTTTAAGTTTCAACTTCTTGACAAATATGGAGCTTGGAAGTAGTTCGCTCCATACACTTGTACATTCTATGACATACAAATCGATCGACAAACCGGAACACCTATCAGATGGGTGATTCTTAACAAAGTTTTTTTAAAGTTAACAAAGAAAAGCGATACCTTTGTGCATGGTTTTATTTTGAATTAATTTTGTAAGCGTGATTTCTAATGTCAAAATAAAGAAAATATTTTTAAAACACATGCGAAAGGTACAGACTAATTTTGACGAGAACATACATCACATATAATTACTTAATATAATTACTATTAAAAGTATTAATTATAAAACTCACAAGAAGTTAAATTGTGTATTTAAATGAAAGGCCTTAAATTTCTAACTGTTGTTTCATTAATCGATTTCATTAAGTCATTATATTCGATCACATTCGTATTTTTCAAACTTCGCATTTGTATATTGTTTGCGTAAACCTACAAATACCGGGCAATCTAGCAAAACATTTTAAATTGCCATCAAGTACACGAAGTTTTACATGCACGTTCAGTGTTCGGTGTTATATGTCGTTAATGCCATCTACCCGACTCCCCGTGTGTTCGTAAGGCTGTCCCTCTAAATCGTGTTAAAGCAGTTATGAACGTTGTTTTGTTTCCATATAAATTTGAAATATATCTGTACTCCTTATTTCCAAAAAAAAACACGGTAGTGTTTACCTCTAATTGTATAAACAAGGTTCATAGATAAATTAAGATAAAAATATAAAAACATCAACATCGCCCATACCCTAAAGAACCATACTTCGCTAACACCAAAACTATCTACGCAAATAACTAGAGCCTTGTCACAGACGTGACGTATACCCCCACATGCCGCATTGACACAGACTAGTTTTCATGCTGTCTTCACAAAACAAGAGAATCTAATTTATGGCGATTTTTATGAATTATTATGCCATTATCATTTATAGCCATTTGGATCTTTGAACTATTGAATTCTTTCACATGACACGCCGTCCAATGACTGTGAACAAAATTAATGTACAGAGTCATTTTTAAATCTCACAATGAATGACATAGTTATGGCCCAGACAAAATCATTTATTGCCATTTTTGACCTTGGAGATATCGACGTAATTCTTTTGCGCGACACACCGTCCAATGATGGTAAACAAAAGAGCCAAATGATTTAAAATCTCACAATAAACTACATAGTTATGGCCCGGACAAGCTCATTTATGGCCATTTTTTACCTTTGAACTCAGTGTGACCTTGACCTTGGAGATATCGACGTAATTCTTTCGCGCGACACACCGTCCAATTATGGTGAACAAATGTGCCAAATGATTTTAAAATCTCACAATGAACGACATAGTTATGGCCCGGACAAGCTCATCTATGGACATTTTTGACCTTTGAACTCAAGTGTGACCTTGACCTTTGAGATATCGACGTTATTCTTTCGCGCGACACACAGTCCAATGATGGGGAACATATGTGTCAAATGATTTTTAAATCTCACAATGAACGACATAGTTATGGCCCGGACAAGCTCATTTATGGCCATTTTTGACCTTTGAACTCAAAGTGTGGCCTTGACTTTGGAGATATCGACGTAATTCTTTCGCGCGACACACCGTCCAATGATGGTTAACAAATATGCCAAATGATTTTAAATTCTCACAATGAACAACATAGTTATGGCCCGGACATGGTCATTAATGGCCATTTTTGACCTTTGAACTTAAAGTGTGACCTTTACATTCGAGATATCGACGTAATTCTTTCGCGTAAGACACCTTCCAATGATGGTGAACAAATGTGCTAAATGATTTTACAATCGTACAATGAATGGCATAGTTATGGTCCGAACAAGCTCATTTATGATCGTTGAACTCAAAGTGTGACCTTGACCTTGAAGATATCGACGTAATTCTTTTGCGCGACACACCGGCCAATGATGGTGAACAAATTTTCCAAATGATTTTAAAATCTCTCGATAAACGACATAGTTATGGCCCGGACAAGCATTTGACCTTTGAACTCCAAGTGTGACCTTGACCTTTGAGATATCGACGTACTTTTTTCACACGACACACCGTCCCATGATGGCGAACAAATGCACCAAGTCATTTTAAAATCTAACGATAAATGATATAGTTATGGTCCGGACAAACTTTCAGTTTAAAACACACTAAGTGACCCCGTGACCTAGTTTTTGACCTGGCATGACCCATATTCAAAATTGACCTAGACATCATCTAGATACAACTTCTGACCAAGTTTGGTGAAGATCGGATGAAATTTCGGGACAGACAGACAGACCGACAGACCGACCGACAAAGTGACTCCTATATAGCCCCCATTACCAATGGTAATGGGGGTATAACAATTTAACCCAACGCACTTTTTGTAGCATATAAATAATTACATACATGTACAATGTTTTAATCAGCATATCAGAAATTAATATGTTAACCATCGTCAAATACCCACAATTAATTATCTGGTTACAGTGCATTCCATGAATGAAACGACAAGGAATGGTTCAAACTTAGATATCAAACGATAAATTTATATGTGAGCTTACATCAGAGTCGATCAATCATGTCGGATAGTTCGAACAAATATAATCTTCAAAAACTAACATATAATAGCTCTTGGGAAACCGAGCATGTGCGTGAGTGTCGTCCAAGGTTAGCCTGTGCAGTCCGCACGTGCTTATCAGGGACGACACTTTCAGCCTAGCCTGGTATTTCGTTTAGAAGATACTTCTTTCTATTGACAATGCAATGCAGTGTCGCCCCTAATTTAGCCTGTGCGGACTGCACATACATGCATTAAGTCCGGGTTTACCGAAACAAGGCTCATGTGTATACATTTAAAACAAATGCCTAATTAAGGTTATAATTCAGGGACCAATTGGTAGGAAGAGTTTAAATTGAGCCGTACTTTTGCTATCGTCCTTAGCCACTGGAGGATGATCAATGTGTTTTTGTACGTCAGAACGCCGATCAATGACGGCCGCCAATTTGGCCGCTAACGTGCACAGAAGGCCACAACATGAACCTGTAAAGAACAATTATATCTCATCATGTGTGTGTTTTGCGTGATTTTTGTGATGTGTGGTGTGATTTTGTCTGATTTTTCGGTTATTGGTCTCTTGCCATAAATAAAGGACTGTAATTATGTTTGTGTTCTGCTTGTTCAGATGAATACTAACTGATAATATTCGTATATTGAACAAGTTGTCCAACGCTTATGTGTATATTGAACAAGTTGTCCAACGCTTATGTGTATATTGAACAAGTGGTCCAACGCTTATGTCACAACCGAGAGGTAAAAGATGTTGTAAGCTTCCAGTGTTAATCTTTGTATCGAACTTACAATTTGAAAATATTTGTTATAATGTACGCATTCTAAATCTGTATTTAATTACTTCGTTCACGTAAACATTTCAAGAAAATGGTTAAGAGAAAGCAATTAAAAACCCAGTGATAAAGAGATTTTTGCCTGTACCTACACATGGATTTCCGTTTAGGATAAATCTAAATTTCAACGCGATGAAAGGTTGTCTATGGTTACTACGTGAGAATTGTTCAATACCAATAACGGGATAAGATGGGGTCGCATTTCAGTCTATCAAACGTTGCCCAATGATTTGTAATATAATGATACAAATATGCAACCATGTGCAATCAGCAACAACTGAAACCATTATTTATAACTGGATAAAACCTCTTCAATTTTCAGCTCAATCCTTGATGCAACCCAATATCCACAGAAAATATTTCAATTCTTGCTAAAGAGTCCTCATATCTTATGAAAGGAAATGATGTTTTTTTTCACACACCAAAACTTTTTCGTTTGTAAGTAATGCATTTGATTATTATATTATTTAAAAGAGCGAATATAAAAATATTACATACTTTATTGTATGCAAGGTACGAATGTAGTGTACCTACTCAATTTTCTAAGCAAGTACAGCAACTACTCCATTAACCCATTAAAGCCTAGTGGACTCTCCCATCCTTCTAAATTGGATCAATTTATTTCTAAAATTAGGGATGTCTATTATATTTATTTCTATATTTAGATCATTTCTTACAGAAATTCCTTTAAGCAAACAGCATAGACCCTAATGAGACGCCGCATCATGCGGCGTCTCATATGGGTCTACGCTGTTTGCCAAGACCTTTTTACTAGACGCTAGGCATAAATGGGTTAATTATTACCAAATATTGGTCAATGACCGATTTAAACAAAATGGGTTTTGTTCTTTTTCCGGAAAAAAAGGTTCCAAAGCCGGGACTTCTCCAGGGTTCAATTTTACAGGTTTTGTGGATTTTGGCTTCAATAACAAGCACATGACCACGCGTCCACATAGCTAGTTGGCCTCGATGTTCGACTACAGTTGACATAGAATTTTTGACATCGACTTTTTAAAAATTCGATGCCAACAATTATAATGGATGTAAACAAGAGCACCGCATAACGGGTGCCACGCTCGGCTGCGAAAGCTTGTCAGAATTTGTTTTCAAGAGGTCACCATGACCTTGACCTTTGACCTAGTGACCCTAAATGGGTGTGGCGTGAAGAACTCATCAAGGTGCATCTTCATATGAAGTTTCAAAGTTGTAGGTGGAAGCACTTTGATTTTAGAGGCAATGTTAAGGTTTTTGTTAAAGTTTGATATTAAAGGTCACAGTGACCTTGACCTTTGACATAGTGACCCAAAAATGGGTGTGGCATGTAGAACCCATCAAGGGGCATCTACATATGAAGTTTAAAAGTTGTAGGTGGAAGCAGTTTGATTTTAGAGCATATGTTAAAGTTTGATATAAGAAGTCACAGTGACCTTAACCTTTGACCTAGTGACCCAAAAATGGATGTTGCGTGTAGAACTCATCAAGGTGCATCTACATATGAAGTTTCAAAGTTGTAGGTGGAAGCAATTTGATTTTAGAGCCAATGTTAAGGTTTTAGCACAACGCCTACGGCGGACGAGCTGGCTATGATAATAGCTCGGGTTTTCTCCGAAAACAGCCTCGCTAAAAGGACCGCTATTTTGGTTGTCTACATCACAATTAATATCAAAACAGCGCCGTTAAAATCAATGGTCAATATTCAATGCCACCATAGTAAATATGGATGTCAATTAAATTCGATTTATATTATCAAGGAAAATGTATTTTCAGTATCAAGAAATGATTTTTTGAACATGTGACCAGTCACCTGACCCATTGCAGAAATTGCCGATACAACTTTAACATGCGACCAGTCACCTGACCCATTGCAGACATTGCAGATACAACTTGACTATCATCATGTGACCAGTCACCTGACCCATGGCAGATATTGCAGACCAGTCACCTGACCCATTTCAGACATTGCAGATACAACTTCCTGTGTGCATACCTGTGAACAGCGTTACACCAAGGGTGTACATAGGCTGTGTGCGAGCTGACACGAAGTCGTATATGGGATCCATGATATTCAGAGTTAAAACACTGCACTGAAACAAATAGTGGAAGGCGTTTGTACAGTACATGCAAATAAGTTAATGGACATTTGATTGAGAATACCTAACAAACTAGCTTAAGGATTTCGAGTAAATATAAACGTTTGTTCGTTTTCTATTTGAGCCTTGTTCTGGGAAAACTGGACTTAATGCATGTGCGTAAAGTGTCATCCCAGATTAGCCTGTGCAGTCCGCACAGGTTCATCAGGGATGACACTTTCCGCCTCAACTTGATTTTCGGTAAAGAGGGACTTCCTTGAAACTAAAAATACAATAAAAGCGGAAAGTGTCGTCCCTGATTAGCATGTGCGGACTACACAGGCTAATCTGGGACGACACTTTACGCACATTCATTAAGCCCAGTTTTCTCAGAACGCGACTTATTTGTTTAAATTATTTTGATTGTTCGCTGTTTTCAACAGTATTTCAGTCGTAGCACGGCGGTTCATCTTCCGACACATTTCCTGCGTTAGCTTGTGTACCAGAATTAAGTGCCAGAATTAAGTGCACGTTCTTATGTCAATACATGACAACTGACCTATTTGCATGAGATGCGGGCTAAGAATCGCCGTAGAAATAAATATTTTGTACAATAAGCGCATCACAAGCAATACATATGCGAAAACTGAAATATTTTTTTAACTGAACAAGCGATGGAATTTTCAATTTCAAAGCATTTAGTTTCATCGATTAATGCCTTTACAAGACATAACAATTGCACATTGGACATTAAGTCGAAACATGTATAGCCAAAGAACGTTAAATGAATTCCGTAGTCATCGAAAGCTTCATGAAGTCATCATTGAACATTTCGTGAATTTTTCAGTCAATGGACGTTTCAACAATCCGTCAGTCAATGAACTTTTTATGAATTCTTCCATGCATGAACGTTCCACGATTATTCAATCAAGACGCGTTTCATGGCTGATTCAATCAATGAACGTGTCATTAATTTTTCGACCGATAGACGTTTAATGAATTATTAAGCCAATTAATTTAATTAATTCATTCAATGAACGTTTCATTTTTTAATCAATGCTCTTTTTATTATTTCTACAGTCAATGAATGTTTAATGCATTCTTAAATCAACGAACTTTCAATGAACCCGTCAGGAATTCTTCAAGTTATCAAACATTCCAGAATTCTTCAATCTGTGAAGCAGGGTTTTTTTTTACTAAGAAAGTGACGCCGATATTCGGCGTCTTCCCCTACCAGAATTTTTCCCCTAAAAATACAATTTCCCCTCCAAAAATATTAATTTTTCACCAAAATATCAGATTTTACCCTCAAAGAAATGTTTTTTTTTCTTTTGGGAAGTCAAATCGAACACTCAAATCTGGGAATACCAGTGATTCTAAATATACAAATGTAGCTCTCAAATTACGTCATGGAAACCGGGCAACAAATCGTATTAATCATATGACTATTTTACTGGTTTCCGGTCTTGAGCGAGAAGGGTGTATTGTCAATTAATTACTGGAAAACAGTCAAATTTTCATCCGTGTTATGTGAAAGCCAAGATATAAATGTTAAAACAGAAAAAAAGTCTCACAATTGGCGTTCATACACGAACAAAAATGTTCGGACTCGGCAAATATTAATTGCGTCAATGCATTTTTTAAGAATGAATCATCAAAAACCGTTGAAACCCAGAAGGATTCGGAGGAAAATGTAATCACGGAGTGTAAAGAGTCCGTGATGTAATCAACATCGAACATTGTGAAAGTGAAAGTACACAATCGGCAGCTGCCGCAGCTTTCCCTTCCAATACTGTAGCAGATCTAGATCATCTACCCATTCATCATGAAATTGAAATCACAATATTGACATCGTCCCCCGGCCCCAGTTGAAAACATTTCCCATTATTAGATCTACCCCTGCAATTTTATTTAGGACTTTGACTTTCATACTTGTTCATGAGTTTAAGAACAAAAAGGTCAGAGACATGCCTCTTTTTCTAAAAAAAACCCCTGAAGTCTGTAGGTGAGTTATAGACATTGAAATTAACAGCTTTATTTTTTCCCCAAATATGTCTCTTTCGCGCTCTATTTTCCCCTTTTACCGAGCGTCCAGCGTCTTCCCCTTTTTCTAAAAAAAAACCCCTGGTGAAGCCTATAGGATTTCTACAACCGATTAAACATATCATGAATTCTTCAATCAATGAAAGTCACCGAATTTTTCTGTACATAAACGTTTCGTTTACTGCGCAAGAGATGAACGTTTTATGAATTTTTCAATCGATGAATGTAAAATGAATTTGACAATCAATAAAAGCGCCATGAATTATTAAATCAATTAAAGCTTCATTTATTATCTTCAATTAATGAATTGTTTAAAAAAATAATCAGCGTTTCGTGAATTATTCAGTCAATAAAGTTTCATTAAGTAGCAATCAATGAACCCATCATAAATTCGTTGTCAATGAATGTTCGCGCAATCAATTCTTCATATTCTTCACCCAAGAATCTTTCACGCATTTCTCTGTGACCTAATACCCGCCCTAGACCTACCACCGGTCTCATAACCTAACACCCGTTCTAGACCTACCATCCGTCCTAGAAACCACCACCCGTCCTAAAACCTACAACCCGTTTTTGACCTACCACCCATCCTAGACCTACCATCTGTCCAAGACCTACCACCGGTCTAAACCCTACCACCCGCCCTCGACTGACCGCCGTCTTAGAACCCACAATCCGTCCCACACCTACCACCCGTCCTAGACCTACCACCCGTCCTAGACCTACCACCCGTCCAATCACTTACCGTCCTAGACAACATACCGTCCAAGACCAACCACCCGTCCTACAACCTACCACCCGTCCTAGGACCTACCACCCGTCCTTGAACCGACCCCCCGTCTTAGAACCTTCCTCCACCCTACAACCTACCACCCATCCTACAACCTACCACACGTCCTTGGACCTACCACCCGTCCTTGAACCTTACACCCGTCCTACAACCTACCACCCGTCCTACAACCTACCACCCGTCCTAGACTTGTCTTCATGGCCATCACCATATTGAGCATGCTTTGTTGGAACCACTTCACCGTCAGGTTGTCGTTTGCAATGGCTGACGGGGCGGCTACGAGCCTAGAAGCGATAGTACTTATATAGTGAGACAAATAACAAGACGGAGACGTGAGTTGTTCCTTTACGATCACTGTATATCCATCTCATTCATTCAAAGCGCCTTTTTAAAAGACCTTATTCAAAATCAAAAGCGAATAAACCCAACTTGATCAAATGAAATACTAGTAATACAAATACCAACCCAAACAAGGCTCTGGCGACCCACATGACCCAGTAGTTCTTAAAAAGGGCACCCACTGCAAAGAGGGTCTGAAAATGTGAACATATGTGTAGCAATTATAATATTAAATAACGAACATATGTTTTTCATGTAAAACAACAGTTGCCTCATTTTAAATTATAATGCAAAGCCGTTTTCAAAACACAGTGCCAAAATACTGAAGATTCATTTATTTTTGTTGTCATGAAACTTAGTAAATTCATTAAATCTGGCATTTTCGCGTCATTTTGAGTACGTGGATTTTTTAATACATGTAGTCTGATATAAGGCTTCGGACACTAACGTTCGCTGTACATTTGAAATCGGTGCTGAGAGGACCAATGAAAATTAGTGTCCGACAAATAATATTGATTTCACAATACTTATCAGTTACCGACCCGGGTTAAAAAGTAATATATATATACAAAGCCTGTATTTGAGCCTATTAGATTGGTCATTTGGGCCAGCAAGACTTCCAACTGACAAATTACAGGGCACATATCGGTGTGCTTATTACAAATTACAGGGCACATATCGATGTGCTTATTTGTTAAAATATACGTATAAATTATATCATAGACAGTGTTAGAGAATTATCTTTTTGAATACACAGTATATTAGCACACAAATGTAATTATGGATTATCATAACATAACCTAAGTGAAGCATATACACACAATAAAAAGCCAAATTGAATTGCTTAAAAAAAGATAAAATTAATGGTGTATGCGAACAGAAGATTGTTATTGAGACAAAAAAAAACACTGTAATGCGTATGTACACACTTTTACAATAATTAACTCTAAGCTGAAAGAATGTGTAACCACAATCCATATTAATGGTAGAAAGTTTTTAGCGGGAGTAGAAAAATCAGAATTGTTATTACATGGGAAGCCGCAATCAGTCCAGTGGAGATCGGCATGCTCAGTCTGTTTCCAATCCTGTCAACTAGAAATCCCCCCAACAGCGAGGACGGTATGTTTGTCCACTGTAGCGTGGAGTAGAAGCCCATGTATTGCGTCTTTGATATGCCCATGTCCTCGATGACATGCTGTTGGATACCAGAAGGACTGTCATAGCAAATGTAGTCCCCTAAAATCCATTATTTCAAGTTCATAGCGACAAACGTACATGTATACACATTTACAGCAAAGCATACATGTATATTGTTAATACAATACTTCATCATAACTACATCGCCTTAAACATGTTAAATTAATTTATAGAAAACAATGATTCAATTTCATTTTTGACCGTTGTACTAAGTAGGTACCCTTACACCAGTAAAACAGTACTCGTTTTAACAAATTGCAATAAAAACATCAAAATTGCATGGAAATTGGTGTTTTTTCTCTTGTCTGCTATATAACGAAAATATTGTGAAACAATTAAACTACCAGTTAGGTATAAATGTATATAGTGGTAAACAACACATCGTTCATACACGAAAGTGGTCCGTTGCAAATCTTTTATGTAAGGACATGCCAACATGCCAACCCAAAGGAAATTTCCAATTAATACCATGTCTTGTTTCCATTTGATAAACTTACCTGTAAGGACTATGCACAGCAACAAAAGAAAGAAACATCGAAACAGCTTTGAAAATCTTTCAGTTGGTGTACCACCATTCCCAGTAACGTCCGTATGTCCAACAACGTTTGAACTGACGTCAGTCAAACTAGACGTTGATTGCTCACATACATCGATCTGCACATGACAGATATTATAAACAGCAGTGTGGAAATCCAGATCATCATTTTCTTCCGAATCTCTGGCTATTTCTTGAGCGTCGTCAGTTCGAGTATACGAATTGCGAACATCAGATCTATTTGCAAGCAGCGGAGATTTTTCACTCACTTTCTCCATCACATTCTTATTCAGTTAAACACGCCAATCAGTCATTACGTTCAAAACATCGAAGAGTTCCAACCATGTGCAAATATTGAGACATTTATATTGCAATCTTTAGAGACTATGTTCCAGCGTGTTCACTTCGATTTAAAACTAATACATTCCATGCATATATGATTTATTTAGACGAAATGACTTGCAGCTTTTCAATGCAACAGCAATCCTCGGATTTTGTGGATTTGTTGTATTTTTTACGGTACCGATATTGAATTATAAATGTATTCAAAATTATCTATCAATGTACGATCTTTGGTAATAATTTAGCAGAACTAACTTAGTATGAAAGGTATCGGGTAAGTTCGGCGTGACAATCGTTCGCCCTAATTTCATTCGCCCTCTAGAATACTATAAAGGCATTGAACAAAATACAATTTAAAATCAATCGATTTGATATTTTGCAACAAAGTGCATTTTAAGAAAGAGTTAAAAAGGGGCCTCTTCACAGATTTTGGCATGTATTAAAGTTTGTCATTAAATGTTTTATATCGATAAATTTAAACATTGGATCTAAATATCTACAGTAAATTATGAAGAATAACATTTAAAAAAATGTAACCGTCAACAGGGCTCGAACCACTGACCCCTGGAGTCCTGGAGTAAAAAGTATCCCATTTAGACAACTCGACCATCCGTGCTCATGCGATCAGTGAGGTATTTTATACTTAATATACGCAATCCTCGTAGTTTCATAAAATGTAACGACAACAAAACTCTCCAAATTATTAATTCGTTTCGAGTTGCAACGCTTAATAAATTTTCATGTTTTTAAATCGCCAAAAGATGCATATAATGGCTATTTTAAGCATGGTAAATGTTCAGTATTACTGTTTCCTCACAAATTTCATAACTAAGACAAAAATTTGCGAATCTGAAACAACTTTTTTTTATTTTTGTCAATTTACCAAAACGTGAAGAGGCCCCTTTAAAGGAAGTATGTGTTGCTTTTTCATATGTACACACGTTTACACATTTACTCAATATTTATTGTGTTTGAGAGCAATAATGAGTTATTATTTAATTTGATAACTAGCAGTCTTACAGACAGATGGACAAACGGACGGAGACAGACAGATATACAGACTGACAAACAGACAGACAGACGGACGGACGGACTTACGGACGGACATACCTACAGAAAGACAGATGAACGTTTTAAAATACATTTATTAAAATCATGAATGGGTGCTCGAAACATAATAATAATAATTAATAAATAATAATAACATAATACACAACATTATTTTATTACATTTATTTAACATCATCGACAATAAATTTTAATCCTGGCATTGAGTAGAAGCTATTTCACCTTACTTTTACAAAACTTGAACATAACTTATCAAGCATACGGTGTTTATATTACATGTAAAGATATTAAATTTGTATTTTGTTGAGACAAAAGCCTTTTACACACAATGGCATGCATATAAGCATTAAACAATACCAGCTTGCAGACTGATAAAATTATTAATTATAATGCAATACACATACTTGTCTTACAAAAGAATACATAATTATTTTGTAACGAAACAAAAAGCTCCATACAATACACATTTGCTTTATTTGTTTCATTTGCATTCGTCTGGTTATAATAATAAGGGCGAAGATTAGGAGAAAGCAGGACGAACGCGCCAATATTCAAACGGTAAGGCAGTGAAGACATTGTTAACTCACACCATCATTTATCTGAGTTTCAAGAAAAACATGAAAATTGCATTCGCATAACAGACACGAGGGTTCAATATCGAACATAAGTTTATTCATTAATCATAGTATTACGGACTACCATTAGATTGGATCAATGATTTCAGCAAAATGATAAACTCTTCGACTTCGTAACATGTAGACTCGTTGTACTCATTGAATGACTGTATAATTTATTGAATAATATTACATTTATACAAATGCACCAATTACTAAGTTACTATTAATTTCTCAACAAATCACTGCATCACTTGGTTAACATAACAAATAGTTATTTAATACATCCGACAATGAAAATTGATGCGCACATTGGCCTTTGTTTACATTTTGCTTATTTAGGTGGCGAATTACATACAAAGGGGAGTAACTGGTGAAATATTACAATTGTCGGTTGCATTGCTGATGCATTGTGTACATTTGTAGTTAACGAGATTGATGTAAAATATCGAGCAATGTTTCGAAACTCACAATTCTTTTAATTATTTTAATCATCAACGAAGATTCTTCAAACGTTCCTTTCTGCTGAGATTCAATCCTCCTCCTGAAAATGAACAAACATACGATACTTATTTTGGTCATGACTTATCAATAGTTGTACTATATTATACAATATAAAGAAATGACTGAACAAAATATACAAAGCTCTGCAGAATTAATTTAATTTAACGGAAATGCTTTTATTCCTACACTTGCATGCACAATTGTTGTGTCATTTAATTAAGGGATCAGTGTAGATTTGATCACTCAATCCGGAATTTACTGTACACGGGATGGGTATTTTTACCAAAAATACCAGCAAACAAAGCATTACGAAAAATAATTGATGATTCAAGCACGTCACCTAACTTGTATCATGTTTTGCTTGCGGTAAGTCGTACATGCATCGTTCTTTTTAAAATCGTTATTGTGGTATATTTTAAACAAATCCCTGAATATTCCCCTTAACTCGTGTTTCCTACGATATTTTCAGAAATAGTAACACGCGAGAAACATAACTAAACAACGTAGGCATACCACGCGACGAATCCACAGTGTATAGTACCGCAGCAGTTAATAATGCACCTGAAAATCAAAAACAAAATATCCATATGTAAATCAACAAAATTAAAAAAATATATATGTTTAATGTACACATGACATAAGTGTTATTTTCAGAATTTACCTCAAGTCTGTTTTTACATTCGATCCAAATGATTTGCACGAATACAATGTGTATGATTATTATGTACTGTTGTGGTTTGGCAATGTACAATGAAGTTATGCAATTCAAAACATTAATGAAATTAAAAAAAATACATATGGGTATACATCGAGTGTCTAACGTGAATCATTCTCTGTTATCATATTGTAAATTAAATTGTGTCAAACTTCATTTTCCCCTTCATTCTGCCAGTTACTAGCAGCACATACAATCTGATCTTATTATCAGTTAGCCGCGTTAGCCGGCTGATCTTTAGCTGAAAAGGTTGGAAAAGGTTATTGAATGCCCCCGATTAAAAAATACAGTCAATTTCGTCCGATTTATTTGTTGAGAAAACTTTTTCTGTGTTTAACACGAAAACTTAACTCGAGAATGAATAGAATCACTTGCATTTTCACATATACTAAAATTTTATTAATTTAGCGTCGCAATATATTAGAAATTAGCTTTAATTTTAGTTGCAATTTTCCCCAATACCGAAACGTCTTCTCCAATAAGGAAACACGTAATCTTATTTCTGAGAACAAAGGTCAGCGACCGTGATGTAGGTTTTCATTTCTAAAACAATGCATGTTTTAAAGATAGATAAAAAATGTTTTAATACCAAACGCTATATATATCTCAATATGTGTATAACCATACTACACAGTAAGTTGACAGAAGTGACACAGACCAGACCCCATTGAAACACTAAGCACAACACTTTCTGGAATAGTTCCAATGGCATTTGTAATGAAATGTATACCAATGTTTAATGACAAAATGATGGACCCAGTATGTACATGGGCTGAAAACACCGCCACCAGAGCTTGAGTGAACGATCCAAACGTGAATCATTATTCTTAAAAATAAAAATAAGTTTGAAGACACGTATTAATTGATAATGTTAACATCCACATCAAATTCAACTGTAAACTTAATATTTAGCAGCGGTGATACACATCGCATTCTTTTTAAAGCTCGGTTAGCAGGTTGATACAACGCCATAATCTTTGTTTCGGATAACAGGTTGATAAATATATCATTTTCTTTTTAAAATAATAAAGAGGGTGTCACACTATTAATCATAATTTTTGGTTTCGCTTTTGGAATTTTCCGATATTGGGGAATCGACTATACTCGTATTTTATATACCACGTCATACACAGGGTGCAGGATCACGTGACCTTGTTGGGTTCCCAAATTAAACGTTAATGGATGTAAACACACCGGTAAGTGCTGCTTTTTTTCCAAATTACTTTTTAAAAACTTTTGTCTTCAGATTTTAAACTACTGTAGTTCATAAACGACAGATTTTCATGCTGCTTATGGCAATGTGAAATACATCGGAATTACTTTATTCAATAAGCCAGTGTTCTTGTTCAAAACTTCAATGTTTACTGCACGATTATGCATCACGCAACGTGAAATTGTTTCACCGATTGCAGACGTATTCTAGGATTTATTCTAATACCTTAAGATATCGGTACAAACTGCAAGGGAAAAAAAGAAAATGAACACGTCATACATACATAGACAATACACAATATTAGTGTTCTGTACATCCCGGTGGTACACATTTTTAAGTATCAACCCTTTAAACATAGACAATCCACAATATCACTGTTCTGCACATACCAACGGTACACGTTATGAAGTATCAACCCTCTATATATAGACAATACACAATACCACTGCGCTGTAAATACAGCCGGTACACGTTATGAAGTATCAACCCTCCATACATAGACAAGACACAATACCAATGTGCTGTACATACTGGCTGTACACGTTATGAAGTATCAACCCTCATTACATATACAATACATAATACCACTGTGCTGTACATACCGGCGGAACACGTTATGAAGAAAACCTCCAGTATTAGGTATCCCATGGTGTCAACTATGTAACCAACCAAGTAGTTATCAGCCGCCTGTCCCAGTGACAACACGGTATTCACCCTTCATGAAAGAAAGTAATTTGGCTTTGCATTACATCAAAAGGGCATTCTTCATGAACGAAAGGACTCCAGTTTTTGAATTATTTAAAAAGGATGATTATCATAAGCTCTAATTCGTTTATTTAATATGCATGTCATTACAACCATTAATTGGGGGTCTGGAAGACTTAAACATTCGGCGTTAAATCTCTACGTAAATTGTTTACATACGTACAGCCCATATGCCGTCCCTAAATTATGTTGGGGTACCACACGGGAAACCAGCGGCCACGCAGCTGTTGTATATAGTGAATACCCAATGCCTAACATTATCTGAAAACAAAGGTAAAACAATGATTTTCAATCGAATGATATAAAGTTTTTTATGTAACTTCTAAGTGTGTTATTCAGGTTGAACATTTTGCTGTCATGCAAATCATATAGCACGTAATTCTAAACCAGAGCATTTAAACAAAGAGTAATCGAACGTACGCGTCCAGGGATGTAACAGGATTTTACTTTTGCATGGTTTTCCTTAAAGATGCAGAAAGAAATTTCACATTGTCGCTAAAATATCCGAATAATAAACTCCATTGACGTAATTAGGAGATAGAGTATTGTTTATACCTGCTAGTATTTTATATAAAATATTAACACAGTGATACTTCGGCTTCACCAGTTGGTGCGAAACCTTATCATACCATTCATTCTCATATTTAATGGCAAAGCACTATAATTGCCAAACAATAAGACTCAATACCACATTATACTTTATGACACACAAGTACACAACAATAATGAATAATCGAGACCCTTCTACAAATGACTCATCCAACAAGAAATACACACACACACACACATATATTAGTCTTACCACACAAATATACGGTTCTGTGTAAGTGAACGCCAAGAGCACATGACTTCCTATCGAGAGAATGATGCCCGACAACATCCAGGACATGTTCTTTCCCACCTTGTCGATTGCAAGGCCGAATATTGGCATAGTGATGGTCGCTAGGAGGTAAACCATACTGCCAAATGAAATTGTTTATTGTTACATACAAGGAAGATCTTTGATCGAACTATATGTCTAATTCCAATGAAAGTAATGAAGTAGTTTCTCATGTTCCGTATCATAGTACAATGAAATTGGCAAAATGGGATCATTTTGCGAATTTATTTCATTAAACAAATTGTTTCATTGGTCAGCATTTTTTTATAAAAGAAAGTGTTTAGTCGTTTACTAACATGTGATAACAAAAACTGTAAAAATGTTTTCTGTTCGTTACTTTTGTTATTTACTCGTTCCGGTAATTACTTCATATAATCGCAAAATACTTTTTAACAATTAAGCTCCCGAAACTCGGTTAATAAGATACGAACGACATCGGATGAGATCCTGTATATATACACCTTTTAGAATGCAGCTACATGTGGTAAAGATATGTTGAAACAACTACTATATTCAGTAACCTCTTTCAGGTGCAAGTATTTACTAACATTTTCCTCGTTAAGAGTAATACGTTATTAATGAAAGCTAGGTAGTTATTAACACAAAAACCTACCTGTTTATGTTGTCCGCTTGGTCGGCATTTCGGCCATATTTAATTTCAAAGAACACTCTGAAATATAAAACATGTATATAATTGCATTGGGTTATGTTTTAACATACATCCTGAGTGTATATATGTAAAATAATATAAAGATCTTAACTGAATACAACTTAATTTGGGTGTCAGCATTTTTCATTTATATGTCAGCGTGAAATATTTTTATTTAATGTGATGTATTTATCTGAGTGAAATGAAATTTGAAATCTAGTATCATTAAATATTGTTGATTGTGTTTGATATTGAATGATTAAGCATGATACCTTTAAGAATTGTATTAACTTTAACTATGTTGTTTCTTTAAACAATACAAATGATATTTAAGAAAAAAACGTTTACGTATTTTAAACCAGTGATAAAAAGTGAAGTAAATATATTTTGTTTATAATAGTTATACTTGATACATCATGTATGTCTGAGACTTGGTATACCTATGTATCATAGACATGCGTATAGTTAATAGTTTATGTTCTGACACATGTACAGTCTTCATATCGCACCTAGGTCTAGTATTTCATAACTTACTGCCCCTGTGCCACAAACGGCATAAGTTGAAGGTAGTAAATGGCGGTTGTTACGCTGATCAGCCAAAATGAGGCTGAGAAATGCTTAACGTCCGATATCTTCATCGCTTCAACGTTTTCTTGGAGACAAAATGCAGTTTCACATGTTAAATACTAGTAGTTGATAACGCTCGTTAAATATAGATAATATTTATTGAACAACTTACAGTGTAAAGAAAATAATTCAGCGTACTGTGTGTGCAAAATAGGATATAAGTTGCATTATGCAGATACAAGTGATAGTTGTAATTAAGCTTTATAATTATAATACCATACATGTAAATATCTACTTATATAAATATACATCGCATATACATAAAACCTAAAAGCACGTTCTGTCTTAAAGTCGGTTATCTTAATTATACTATAAAAGCAAATGTAACACACTATTACAGTTTCGGTGTTGCTAACACAATTAATTAACTAATTATTTATATCATATATAATATGAACGAAGTTAAAATTAAGGTGCACCAGCAGATGAGAAAACTTTATAATAGCACATGGTCATTAGTTAATAGAGAAACCCGAGTGCTAAACATTGTGATACAACTTAAAAGTAATATCACTAGAAACAATATACAAACATGCAACAAGTAAAACGATTAATAAGTATTTAGCCGCGCTATTATAGTCCATTCAATGACGTACCTTTTGACTTTGTATGTAATCCTAGGTTATGGTGGTGGTTGAAAGTGTCTGCCCGTCGGTCGAGGATGGACAAAATTACAGCAGAGACCGCAGACACAAGGGCAACACCCGAACCTGATAAATATGAGTCGTATTGGCAGAGACGTAATGAAAGTCAGTGTTTTTTAAGTTTAAATACCACATGTTAGTCTGATAGCAACAGAGGGAAGACGTAAACCCGATTATGCAAACCTTTCAACGTAGCAAGATGTATACAGCAATATAATGCATGAATAAACAAATGACCATTGTGTCATTAAGAGTGGTTTTCTAGTTAAAATGACACGTGTATAAACAAATGATATGTGATTGCTTAACAGTATTTATAAATACATCTAAATAATAGGTGAGTTGAGAATTGACACCTGTGCACAGAATAGTTCACAAACGCCCCCCGTAACTGTGTAATTTACCGTAAAGCATTATGCATATTAATTTCCGATATGAAATGTGACAATCACTTTTACATGCGGTTTAAAGAATAGCGGCATGAAAAACACATTTCTATTATTATGGAATAATCATCATATCAGCTGGTAGAGTGATGTACTAGTATCCCGCGGCTGTGGGTTCGAGTACCATACCAGTATTTAGTAAATTAATAAACAGTATTTATGTAAAAATCCGGAATTATTTAGTTGAATCTCAATAATTCGTAATGGTTATTTGGCTTATTATACAGATGATACCTTACAAATGTCAATTATGTTACTATTTTAAGAAAGATATCTAATACATGAATATAATATACATGGATAACACAAATCACGTGCGTTGTGACAAAGGTGATAATTAAGCTTGAACATTAAGAAAGTTCACGTTGTAGTGAAAAATGGACTACGAACAATATCCGGCATGCCCAATTACATCGACGGAAGCGTTTAAAACCAGATTTAAACGGTAATTTCAGAACAGACCATCTAATGGAATATAACCACCCCGTAATCACTTGCCAACGAGTAATGTCACTCCGAGACATGTGGGTTGATCAAACACGTTGGAGAAATACTCGTAGATTGGGACCATCACATTGATAGTAAGGACGCTGCTCTGAAACAAACACGGTAACTGTTATTCAGTCATTTATTCAGTCATTTATGGGATGGTACGCGATGTTATCTTATGTATACAACAACATAAAAGTTATGGTTTAGATTGACTGTTTAATAACATCACTTGTGTGTTACACATGCACGATTTGTTGGTTTCCATGGACTTTGGTTTCCATGGACTTATTAGCAATCAATAAATTGTTGTGATTCGTAATACGTTAAAATGTGCATACTCGATTGTCCTGTCGTGCCGCACTGACTTTAAGCACCTAAATCGTTCGTCATAACCGACTTAATCATTTAAAGACTTATACATTCGTGTTCGATATGCATCAATTGACCTACAGATGCGCCCCTGCCATTCTTGATTTTTATAATGGATATTGTGTGCTCGCAAATCTTGCATCGGACTTATATAGCTTATATAGTATTGCTTTCTTTTGCTTGACACTAGTGTACCTACCAATTGTGTGCTCGCAAATCTTGCATCGGACTTATATAGCTTATATAGTATTGCTTTCTTTTGCTTGACACTAGTGTACCTACCAATTGTGTGCTCGCAAATCTTGCATCGGACTTATTTAGCTTATATAGTATTGCTTTCTTTTGCTTGACACTAGTGTACCTACCAATATTGTGTTCTTTTGCTGCACATGCACACTCTCAACTTTCGCTTTCTCGCGCTGGACATACAGTTGTGTGCTCACCAATTTCGCTCTTTTTTGCTTGATCTAAACGTGTGCACGCACCCATTTTGCTGTCTTTTAGTGACCCTTTTCACCATTCTTAATTAATTTAACTGGACATTGGCATGTGTATACACCAATCGTGCTTTCTTTTACTGAACCTTTCATGTTCAACTCACCAATATTGCTGTTTTTATTGGACCCACACTTATGTACTCTTCCTCGTTGCTTTCTTTTGCTCGACTTTCACTTGTGTAACTACCTATTTTGCTTTTTTTTGCTGCACCTGCACTTGTGTACTCACCAATTGCGCTGTCTTATTCTGGACCTTCACTTATGTACTCACCAATTTTGTTATTTTATTGGACCAACACAAAGGTATCCATCAATTTTGCTTTCTTACAGTGAACCGAAACTTGTTTACTAACCTATCTTTATTGTTTCTTGTACGAGACCTACACGTATGTAATCGTAAGCTGCCCGCACATTTTTTATTGATCAAGCCTACGTCCTTATTCTGGACCAATCTTCACATGTGTACTAACAACTATTGCTATCTTTTACTTGTACCACCCCTGTGTTCTAACCTTAAATGATATCCTATACCGGTCCATTACTTGTGTTCTTAAATTTGGTGCTTTTCTATAAAAGAGCCTAACATGTTTATTCACCAATAGCGCTTTCCTATACTGGACAAATATTTTTGTTTATACCAATCCTTCTTTCTTAAACAGGTTCCACACATGTGCTGTCATCCATTTGCTTCCATTCAATGGATCCACCCTGGTGTACTGACCAGTCCTAGTCAAATACAAGACCCACACCTATGTACTCACAAATATTGCGTATTTGTAATGGCCCCACGCCTGTGCTCTCACCAATGTAGCTGTGTAATTCACTAATTCCACACTTGTGTACCTACCAGTCTGTTGCTGAACCAACGCCTGTCTTGCTTTCTTTTACTGGCCCTGCAAATGTGCTCTCGTCAATCCTGCTTTAATTTACTGGACCCATATTTGTGTACTCAACAATCGGACTGTATTTTACAAGATCAACACTTGTGTACTCAACATTTGAACTTTATCTCATTAGATCCACACGTGTGCACTCACGAATATTGTGTACTCTTTTACATGACCGACACTTATGAATTCACCAAACATTCACTTTTCAGAGACCCACATGTGTGTATTCACAAATATGGCTTTTCTCATTTTAATACACTTGTGTACTCACCAATCTTGCTGCGCTGATTTTGAGACCCATCACCATGTTCAACTCCTTTTGTCGGAACCATTTGACGGCCATGTTGTCGTTTGCTATAGCCACAGGGCCCTCAACGAATCTAATAGAATTTTAATGTTTGAAACAGAGTGTTTATTAACATATAATTTAGATAAAGTATATGTAAGAATTATATTTAAGATATCATCTTATGTTTCAATTATTTCTAATTTAGCATTTGATGTTTAAATTATAAAACACTGGCAATTTTTTAAATAATATCATTGCTATGTGTTTAATCATTTAATAATTATTTTCAAATTAAAGCTAGTATAAAAGATATAATGAAATAAAATCAAAATAGATAAAAGGTTGATGAATTAAAACCTCCATGTGTAACAAAAGTTTAGAATAAATGGTAAAAGAAAATACACTGAAAAACAGTTATATGCAATAACAAATAAGTTTTGCCTGTAGTACAAAAAACTCTTACATGTACATTAACATATACCCGTACGCTATAAGGAAATATTAGTTCATACGACACATAGACAAACTTTTGGTTCTGAAGCAAAAACGAGTTCCTGTATTAGTATCAGCTTCATCTTGGTCGTTATGAGTGTAATTGAACTGACCAAAATGTCCTATATGGTTAATAATAATTTAATAATGTTTAATTGAAATGGCTCGTTAGTATTAATGTATTGTTTTAAGAATTAGTAAATAAAATGATGAAAATGAAATCATATATACTCGCTTAAAAGAAAAACTACATATCCAAAATTACAATCATGACATGTTTGCATACAAATCTGCATAGCTATTGTGACTGTATATAGTTCCTTCACTTTAAATTAACATAACTAGTCTTACCCAAACAGCGCCCGTGAAGCCCACATGACCCAATACTGCCCATGCATGGCACCCAGAGCAAAGATAGTCTGAAAAAAATACAATAAACATTCGGTTAATCCGATGGGGCTCATTGTAAACTTCAAATAATTTCCAGATAATGTGGTCAAATAGCGTCCTTTGTGTTTTTGATCAATTGAGAGAAAAAAAGTGAACTTGTCTTTTAAAAGAAAACTAGCGGATGATAAAATGTATTTCTTTTCTGATAGTTTTCGGTTGTAACATTATTCCCATATACGTGTGATAATTATGGTTCTAAACGGGAGAACTAAATACCATTATATAAACTTGTTAAATTGTTGCGCTGACAGCATTTAGTTTAGCTCTGTTAAGTTCAAATAAAGTTTGGTGAGTTCATGGTAATTTAATCGATGCCATGGTAAAGCAATTGTTGCTTGTAGAGTACACGTATTTCATGTCATTGTGGAAAACATCTTTCAAATATACGAGTTGTGATTTAGTTCGAAAAATATAGAACTTGTGTACCATTTTTTGTGCCCAATGCCATAATAAATAATACATTACGCATTAATCCATACATTGTATATTGATATATTTAACTATGACACAGAGACATTTTGGTTACAATCCGCTAGTCTTTGATTTAATGCAACGGACGAATGAAATGAATTGTGTCTATACATGGTACTGGATCAACGGGGTTCTCAGGGGTTTAAACACGGGCTGAACGGAATGTAAAAACAACGTTTGCAAATATCTCAAATTATTTAAATACATGTGCTAAAATGTTTAACGCATAAAAGACTTTTTGTCTTGTGGTTTGTGTCGATATTTCAAGATGAAAGATCATTGAATACATGTAATGAAATTGGTACCATTTGACAGTTCACGTTGCATGCAGCATAACCGTGTAAATGAATGATGTGCACATATAATGTTTGACAAAGAACACAGGCTTATTTAATAAAGTTATTCTGATGTACGGTATTACACATTGTCATAAGCAGCATAGCACACTGTCTTTTATTCACTGGTTAAAATTATTAAGAAATTGTGTTTTAAAAAGATATTTTAAAAAAGCACCACTTATAGGTGTGTTTACATCCATAAACCTGTAACTGTGAACCCCACAAATTCACGTGATCATGTACACTGTATATAATACAAGACGATTACTAACATGGGCCACGACGAGGAGGAAAGCTGACACGGTAAGACTGGCCCTGATGCCGACCTTGTCAACCATGAAGCCTCCGATCAGACAGGACAGGATGCTAGCCCACTGAATGGTCGAGTAGAAGCCCATGTACTGGACCTGTGAGATACGCATGTCAGACAGGATGTAGTTCTGTAAGGACGCCGGAGAATCGTTGCACCAGTAGTCACCTGCATTAGGTAATTCACTATAAGCGAATATATCGTTATATATGTAATAATTGATACCGATACTACTACTACTACTACTACTACTACTACTACTACTACTACTACTACTACTACTACTACTACTACAACTACTACTATAACTACTTCTACTACTGCTACTGCTACTTCTACTGCTACTGCTGCTACTAGTTCTACTACTACTGCTACTACTACTGCTACTTCTACTACTACCACTACTACTACTACTACTACTACTACTACTACTACTACTACTACTACTACTACTACTACTACTACTACTACTACTACTACTACTACTACTACTATAACTACTTCTACTACTGCTACTGCTACTTCTACTGTTACTGCTGCTACTTGTTCTACTACTACTGCTACTTTTACTACTACTTCTACCACTAATACCACTATTACTACTACTACTGCTACTACTACTACTACTACTACTACTACTACTACTACTACTACTACTACTACTACTACTACTACTACTACTACTACTACTACTACAACTACTACTACTACTACTACTACTACTACTACTAACTAGTACTTGTACTACTACCACTACTACCTCTACTACTACTACTACTACTACTACTACTACTACTACTACAACTACTACTACTACTACTACTACTACTACTACTACTACTACTACTACTACTACAACTACTCCTACTTCTACTTCTACTATTACTTCTACTTATAATAATAATCGGCAATATGTTTTTTTTATTGAAGCACATAAAATATCGCGAACATAATACATTATTTATGTTCTGGTATAAATGATGACTATGAGTATTGAACACGTTCTGTTGCAGAAGCATGATCCGTTCATTTTTTACGGGGCGGACATAAAAAAACACGTATAAAAATTCGTATTAGTTTCCTGTACACTCCGGCCTTAGCAAAGCTATCGTCCATGTGAAGTTTACATATCTAAAATATAATCTGTTTCAATATCAAGTTTATGGAGTTTGTCGGTGCTATTGTAATACCAAAACAAAATATCTACTAACGTTGCGTATAGAAGCATATGAGCAGTATGCAGATATTTCAACATGAAATTCATGGTCTTTGTTAATCGATTTTTTTAACATGAAGTATCCAATTTGTATTTTCTTTCATACCCATTCCTATCAGGCAAATGAAGACCAACACGGTGTAGCGACTGCAAGTTGATGATGGCAAACATAGTTGTCCATTAATCTTGTCATCGGGCGCTTGTGAGCTTGTGTCGTTGTTGATATCGGCACTGAACGCCTCGGTCGTCTATATAGACAAGCACATTCAGATGTATTTTAAAGAATTTGCTACATTTTCAATGACAGCATTATCGTTATAAGCAGTTTTTGTTCGTGTCTTTTAATTATTTATTTGCAGCTATATAGTTTTGTTTTAACTTATTTGTTATAGCCCAATTATAGCTTATTGCTATACACATGTATTCTCGAATACGTTCCTGGGTCAAACCAATACTTACTTGCATTCTAAAATAAGCTCTCGAGAACGCTCCACGAGTTGTGATCGACCATCATTTAGCATAATGTACGACCCGAACGCTTAATCAGTACACAATTATTTTAATACAAAATTAACAGAAACACAAACAAACAGACAGATTGTGTTAACACGTAAATTAGTTATAAATTTAAGTCATATGAAACAGTTAAAAAATGTCAACCATAATGTATTTTTTCTATATATTTAAACGACATCAATAAGATGAGATTTTTCTGACTATGTGTACACGGATGTTCCTGAAACAAAGTAAATAGCCGTTCGTCTAGGTGTACTTGCGTGATGGTAGATGGTAAAGATGCTGGCATATTGTCACTGGAATTTTTCAGAGCAACAACACAGGTGCCCTTGTACCCCTTTTCATCTAGTGAACCCTGCTGACCTTCTTCTAGTAGCGGTGTCCTTTCGTTTGGTTGATCGGACATTGTCCGTGGCTGAAGTAGAGAATCGCGAAACTAAACCGTTTCACATAGTGTGGTCTAATCGTTCATAAGTTGTCGTTTGTTAAAACAAACTACTTGTATTCCGTCTGGAAATAAAGAGAAATCAGTGTCCAAATTGGCATTGCCATCTTAACAAGTGCATGTTTGCATTCGATTATTATGGTAATCAACTGAAATAATACCTCACATCACGGACACATAAGTGTTGTTTTATAATGCGTGCAAACGGTCAACGTATATATTGCACGTATAATATTGAATACATACATGTTATCAGTACATTGACACATACACGAGACAACGATTATCTGAAAAATAACCCTTCAACTAAAATGGTATCGTGATATCAAATCATTTGCTGTGTTAGTGTTGGTTTTGCTGTCGGTTACATCCGTTTAAATATTCGGTTGAATAATGTTGTTTTTTGTCAACTTCTGTTTGTATTTTAGATGTTAGCCGGTTTCTTTATTTAGTAATTCGCCGCTGCTTGGACGGTTTGGCGAGTTTGAACGGAAAGTTGACCTTGTCAGAAGCTAACGTTCCCGTGATATATTTTGTTAAATGTAAAATGTCGTTATATGTGATGTTACTTGTTAATGGCTCTTTTATATGCTGTTATTTGTAAAGTGCCCTTATATATACTGTTATTTTAAAATGTCCTCATATATGTTGTTATTTGTAAAATGTTCTTACATGTGATTTTATTTGTAAAGTTCCCTGATATAAGCTGTTGTTTGTAAAGTGCCCTTATGTGTGATGTAATTTGTCATAGTTTTGAACATGGACCTATACAAACAAATTTGGGTTTGTATAGGTCCCTGTTTTTAAGTTGCAATGCCCCTGTTCGTTGATTTTGTATATGACATTAGTGCTGCCAATATTCATTTTTGATGTTCATTTACATTGAAAGCAATTTGAAAACGTATTAATTAATATTGAATAGCAGTGATCGAACTGCTGTATGATAATATTAGTAGAAATCGATCATGGTTTATTACGAAAATGAAGAGGGATATGTTCCATTTTATAAAATGTGTGTGTATGCTTATTTCGATAGAATTCTTTCGCTTTTAAGGATTATATCACATTACACAATGCATAGCATTACTCTTTTGTATTGACTTGGGTCTTGGTAACGTTTCATTGACACAATGTTAATGCAGACTGGGTTGGTATTTTGAAGATTCACGTATAATCGCTCTTAATTCCCAAGTCTACGAAAACATATGCCTTTTTGCAATATTGCCAAACGATAGCATTTTGCTATATTGTAATTTAAATATTTAATAAGAATGCGTGCTTTTTATAATGACATATTGATAATAAACGAAGTAAGTAATGTGATGTAAACAATGATGTTTTTTTTTAAATTTCTATCGAATTGTCGTATATGAATCTATAAAGTAATTAATATTTGAACCTGCAATTCAAACTTTTAAGGATGCTGAACATAATTGACGAATTATTGTATGACCCTTTAATTCGTTTTAAGGTTCGTAGAGGGACCTATACAAAGTGTGTATAGGTCCATGGTTCGTATGATAGGTTGACAAGAGGATTATCGTATCGCTTTCTTAAATCGTACACTATTTATTTAGTTACTTGTTCTCTGTTTCATATCCAGTAGGGATAAAAGTAAAATGACACAGAACAATTATACTCTTTCCTGATGCAGAGTTACTTGTAACCAATCTTTAACAAATAGCAGTTTTCACAGATAAAATATTTGTGGAGACCGTATGTGCAATACCGGAAACGCTCTTAATTTCCAAATGTGAATCCCGTAGAGACAAAAACCTATAAATACGCGTCGAAAACGGTGAAATAAACCGTCAGTTGGAGACACAGCTGACTCAAAGGAAGCTTCTTAACTGTCCTAACCATTCATACGTCATTCTGATGAATAGTTTTGTTCTTGTTTACAATAGAATACCATTTTTATTGACGTTTTAATAAATGTACTGTAGTATGTTGTGATTGTCGGCTCGTTTTTTCCTGGCATAAAGTCAGTAAGGCGCGTGACGCGCCATCTTAACGAAACAATTGCGGCTGCAAATTAAAACCCAAAACAATGGCGTATACTGGAGATTCCAATGCAACGCTTCGTGATGTGAAGAAAGTGCAGTTTGGCATTCTTGGGCCAGATGAACTTGTACGTTGTCATATAATATTTCATGAAAATATGCGATCTTTTTAACGTCCTTTTAAAAAGATTGGGTGGGGAATGGTTTATACAAGTTATGCATGCAACGGATTATAAAAAAAGAAATATTTTATAAGTTACGATATAATTTAAATTATGGGCAATATTGTTTGTTAAGTTCTAGTAACATATACTGACAAAATGCTGGCCTATAATTAGTAATTGGGAATAGTAAAATTGAAGTTTGCCTAGAACTGAATCTCCCTTATCTTAATATGTGAATCTGTTTATTTTAAATTGATGAGCTGACAAAGTTCAAGATGTAAATGTATTTGTTTGAATGTCATCCTTGTCAGTAACATGTCGAGCCTGAGCTCAAAGCTAGGATCGGACATGGGTCCCCTGTATGACCAGCATACACTAACAGCCAGACTAAATAGAACGCTCAACAACAAGGCTGTTTGAACTGACCTTATTTCGCTTCAGTTTGTTAGATAAAAGTTTCATATTTGTTACCAAAATGTGAAGCACGTAAGATATATTAAATCTTCTTTCCAAAACCCTTGTGTTGTATTACAATTTCAGCGAAGGATGTCGGTTGTGGAGGGTGGACTCAAATATTCTGAGACCATGGAAGGAGGAAGACCGAAACTTGGCGGACTTATGGACCCTCGACAAGGGGTAGTCGACCGAAATAGTCGGTGTCAAACCTGCGCTGGGACCATGTCCGAGTGTCCTGGGCACTTTGCACATATCGAACTGGCCAAGCCTGTATTCCTCATTGGTTTTCTTACAAAGACGATCAAAGTGCTCCGATGTGTCTGCTTCTACTGTTCCAAGCTTCTTATTGAGCCTGTATGTTTAAGAATTATATTGTTACTGTTTTTTGTAGCTTTTTCTCTTTGAACACATCATAAAGCAACAACTCTTAAAAATATATCAATTAAGAGTACATTTAATGTCATGGATATCGCATATTATATTACAACAACCAATGTTTTGATGTTGTGATTGTCAACCTCAGGGCTTGAAATTAACACTCGCATACTCGCAAAATGCGAGTGAAAAATACAGATTGCGAGTTAAGTTTTAAGCCACTAGAATTTTTTTGCGAGTGAAGAAATAGTGAAAAAAGAGTTATATTGCTAAATGCGCTCGACGATTTGAACGCTAAACCGCAGGTCAATTAATAGAATGTCTGAATACCCATATGCGGAAGCTCGCACTTTGTATGTAGACTGGTATACTTATAGTACATATATGCGGTTGGTATTGGTACAAAGAATATGAAACAGTCGATTATCCACACATGTTCACTATAAAAGACAAAAAACATGAACAGTCATGCCGTCGAAGCGAAAATTTGCGAGAATGTTTTTGATTTTGCGAGCTGGTATTGAAGCTGCTCGCAATGTTTTGCTTGTAGAAAGAAAAGTTAAATTCGAGCCCTGCAACCTTTTTTTCCTTAGTGATGTCTTCACATTTTCTAAAACTATTCGTTTGATTGAATGAGAATTTTTAAAGTGTGTAATTTAAATAATTAAATATCAATTGATGTTCAACCTCTAGTTCTTTTGAGTAGTAACATCATTCTGTCTCATTTAATATAAAAAAATATTTAAGGTTCAAAATGGTTATGTTTCCTTTATAGGTAAATGGGTAACCATTACATGTGTTAGGATAATTATCTTGATAAAATAGCAGATATATGTGTAGATGATTTAGATTATGAACTTTCTTACATACCATTATGTCCTGTTTTAAAACTGTGCGTTTTCAAATTCTAATTTAAATTTGCTGCTATCACGCACTAATATTTTGTGTGCGTTTTTTTTGGTCAAAGTATGAATTTCACTTTCCACTAACATATATAGATTATCCAGTGGTATTCCACAATGATAATCCGTTTTGTTGATGTTTGCAGTCCAACCCGAAGATGAAGGACATTATTCAGAGGTCAAAAGGTCACCCTGCCAAGCGACTTGCACATGTGTACGACCTGTGTAAGAGCCGTAAGATTTGCGAGGGCGGTGAGGAAATGGACACGAAACTGGAAAAGGCTGATGACGAGGGTGGTGGTGGAGATGAACAAAAGAAAGTGAGTGAACTTCTTCTTGCAATAGTTTTTTATCTAATAAAAAAACTATATTGATGTTATTTCAGAAAAAAAGATAGGACAAGAATAAAATCTTCAAGTACTGAAGAAAAAAAGTTAAAACTTGGATTGAAATATCAATTTTAGCATAGCAATTTGCCAATAGTACTTTCTACTAACTAGTCCATGTGTTGCCTTGTTCAAAATTGTTGATCAAAAAAACTTGTATTAGGCTGAAAAATACTAATACAAGTGTTTTTGGGATGGCAAAATTTTAAACACATTTATTGCCCCTCATTTGTTCATAAAACATGCAGAACGGACTTTGGCTTTTTTTTGTTGATATCAAAGGTTTTCCTTCTATTTAAAAAGCTGTATGACCCAAACATGACCAATAGACCTGATCCAAAAAGTGATTGTTCTCAATGGTCAATTTTAGCATTTGTGAAACAGGCCCGAAGGTCATTGAGAACAGTTCCTTTTGCTGGACCAATCTTAATAAGAAAAAATGGCTGTCTATATCAGTTTCATACTTTTTCCAAGGGTCATGGTGGTTGTGGTCGCTACCAGCCTACCATCCGTCGTATGGGACTTGAACTGACCTGTGAATGGAAAAAGACAAATGAGGAAACACAGGAGAAGAAGATTGTGCTGACTGCAGAGCGTGTATATGAGGTCTTCAAGAGGATTTCTGACGAAGAGTGCATTGTTCTTGGTATGTGCATCGTAATGAAAGTTGTTGGTGTGTACATATGTAACAAACAGCTTTGATTAAATTGTTTTCTTTAATGGTAATCATTGCCCACTATCTTTAAATATGTAGACATCTGAAAGTAATGCTAACTTTTGTGAATTTAATGACTAGGTATTGCAATATGACTCAGTCACAGCTATAGATAAAATAAGAAGAAAAAAAGGTCCTATGCTGGGGTTTGATGTATTGAATTTGTCACTGTGACATTAATTCTAAGGCTGATACAAACTGCATATGATTCTTATTCAACAGGTATGGATCCCAAGTTTGCGCGTCCTGACTGGATGATCTGTACTGTGATGCCAGTGCCACCCCTGTGTGTAAGACCGGCTGTTGTCATGTTCGGTTCTGCCAGAAATCAGGTATGCAGTCTTAAACATGTTTTATATACAGTCATAAACAAGAAAAAAATGTAGAGTTACTCTTTTGACTATGATTGCCTACCTCGTACCTTTGATCATATAGATTGCATACATACAACTTGTCACAGAAAATCTAGATGCCAACAACTAATTTAAGTAGATACTTGACCCTGCTATTAGTTTGTGCATGTATGTTAGTTGATTATTGCAGTTTTGTGTATGTGTGTTTTTGTACTGGAGAAAAAAATGATCAAATGTCTTTTTGTATAAATTTAGAATTGTATATTAAAACCTTTGGAAATGAAAAGTTCAATTGTCATCTGGCTGGCAGGATGACTTGACTCACAAGCTGTCTGACATCATCAAAGCCAACAACCAGCTGAAGAGGGATGAACAGAACGGTGCTGCGGCGCACATTATTGCTGAGGACACAAAAATGTTCCACGTGGCCACTCTGACAGATAACGAGCTGCCCGGACTGCCAAGGGTATGAGGGCTAATTAGTATAGTGTTGCAACGTTCACCCTTACCACTACAGTCAAAGCCCAGGGCTATCAAAAATCATTTTTATACGTATGACCTACATGTAGCTAGTGAACATTCGCCAGTTACATTTATTGACAAGTCATTTGGGCTGCTGGGTTATACTCACTATTGCCACTACTGGTATTGTCGATATGAGCTTTTCTCAGAGAAACGATCATGCTGAATACACGTGCATAAAGTATCGTCAAATATTTGCCTGTGCATTCTACACAGGCTAATCAGGGACAACACTTTTTTTCTTATATGTTTTTTTTTTTTCAATGAAGTCTCCTCTAAACAAAAATCAAGTTTCCATTGAAAGTTACATCCCTAATTAGCCAGCACAGGCTAATATGGGCTGAAACTTTATGCGAATTTATAGAGTCTGGTTTTCCCAGAGGGCTGCTGATTTGTTCTCAGTGACTTTGTGAATAGCTGTCGTTTTATAATACATTGAAATGCCAAAAACTACAAACAAAAGGATTTTGAGATATCTAACACAAATTGTTATTGAAGCTTGATGCACTTTTTGATTGAGTAATTCACTGTGAAAATGATTTTTTATGTCCTGATTTTTATTTACTTTCTTTGAAATGATTGGTATGCATTCACAATTAGTTGTTTTTTTTTAGCTCACCTGATTGCTCAAGTGAGCTGTTGTGACCGGTCTTTGTCCGTCGTATGTCCGTCCGTCCGTTAACATTTGATCGTAGACACTAGAGGCCACATTTCTTGTCCCATCTTCATGAAACTTGGTCAGAAGCTTTGTCCCAATGAAATCTCAGCCGAGTTCGATACTGGGTTGTGACGGGTCAAAAACTAGGTCACTAGGTCAAAAAAAGAAAAACCTTGTAAACACTGTAGAAGTCACATTTCACGCCCAATCTTCATGTAACTTTGTCAAAATATTTGTCTTAATGATATCTTGGTTGAGTTTTAAAGTGGTTTGGATCCGTTGAAAAACATGGCCGCCAGTGGGCAGTTTTCCTTATTTGGCTATAGAGAAACCTTGTAAACACGCTAGAAGTCACAATTTTTGCCCAATCATCATGAAAGTTGGTCAAAACATTGGTTCATTTGATGTCTCGGACGAGTTCGAAAATGGTCGAGATAGGTGAAAAAACATGGCCGCCAGCAGGGTTTTTTTTTTACTAAGAAAGCCGATATTCGACGTCTTCCCCTACCAGAATTTTTCCCCTAAAAATATAATTTGTCACCAAAATATAATATCAAAGAAATGTTGTTTTTTTCTTTTGGGAAGTCGACACTTATCCAATTTGTACCATGTACAACGATCTCGCTCTCTCTCCCGACGAACACTCAAATCTGGGAATACCAGTGATTCTAAATATAGCTCTTAAATTACGTCATGGAAACCGGCCAACTAATCGTATTAATCATGTGACTATTTAACTGGATTCCGTTCTTGCGCGAGCGCGAGAAGGGTGTTTCGTCAATTAATTACCGGAAACCAGTCGAATTTTCATCCGGGTTATGTGAAAGCCAAGATATAAACGTTTAAACAGAAAAAGTCTCACAATTGGCGTTCATACACAAACAAAATAAAACGTTCGGACTCGGAAAAATATTAATTGCGTCGACGCATTTTTTAAGAATGAATCATCAAAAACTGTTGAAACCCAGCAGGATTTGGAGGTACATGTAATCAACATCGAACATTGTGAAAGTGAAAGTACACAATCGGCAGCTGCCGCACCTTTCCCTTCCAATTCTGTAGCAAATCTAAATCATCTTCCCATTCATCATGAAATTGAAATCACAATATTGACATCGTCCCCCGGCCCCAGTTGAAAACATTTCCCATTATTAGATCTACCCCTGCAACTTTATTTAGGACTTTGACTTTAATATCATACTTGTTCATGTGTTTAAGAACAAAAAGGTCAGAGACATGCCTCTTTTTCTAAAAAAAAACCTGAAGTCTGTAGGTGAATTTTAGACATTGAAATGAACAGTTTTTATTTTTTCCCCAAATATGTCTCTTTCGCGCTCTATTTTCCCCTTTTACCCAGCGCAGGGCTCGACATTAACTTTTGAAGCCTCTTGTCCGATCGGACAAGTAGACCATATTCCACTTGTCCTGACCAAAAAGCACCTTGTCCTGATTATTATATCTTATTCTGCTCAGTACTTTGCAAAATAATGAAATAATACAAAATGCTCAAATCATAAAGACTCTAATCGTTAAAAAATACATGTAAACATAATTGTAGGCCATTTCAATACCTTAAGGTATTTTTTTAAGTGTCCTGTGATCTTAAAGACGAAAAACCAAAGGAAAGCAGAATAGACATTTTTAAGCAGACGACATTGTACTAACGAAAACAAACCACAAATGAGAATGATGTCGTAAAATCATTCTATACATAGAGATGACGTTGTTACGTTAATTGTCTGTAAGAACGGTGTGTACCGGTGTCGTAAAATGCATATTCTTTACAAGGGAGAATATTTGTGGTATCTTGGCAAAGAAAAATGTTAAGGGTTGCTTCCCTTGTGAACAGTGCGGTGTAGTATAACATGGAACTATCGGAATATTTTGCGCTTTGTCGTTTAAATGTAAACACAATATAATTGAAAAAGTTGTGTGGTAACTCCAAAGAAATAACGGATTTAAAGGCATTTTTTTTCTAAGTAATTAATTTATAATGACCACTTGTCCCGTCGGACTAGCAAATTCTTTATTTACTTGTCCGGACCAACAATTTGGTTGTCCCGGACAGTCGGACTACCGTTAATGTCGAGCCCTGCCAGCGTCCAGCGTCTTCCCCTTTTTTCTAAAAAAACCCCTGGCCAGTGGGCGGGGCATTTTTCTCTATATGTATATAGTGGCAGTTTTCCCTATTTGGCTATAGAGAAACCTTGTACAGACCTGTTTACTTCTAAGGATTCGCCGTAGTTACTACGGATTATTTGGCTAAACTACGCACTACGGATTTGTACTGAAAAACTACGGATCCATCGATAAAAATGGTCAAATTTCAGTTTTTAATCGTACTTTCGCTTATTTTCGGTCTTAACGGGTAATTTATCAATCATAATCATTTTGACCCTTGCGTAGTAAAAAAACGTTGAAATTCAAGCCTCCCAGGGAACGAGTGCTGAAAGAGCTTGTCGAGTCGTCACCGAACAACAACTGACTTGCATATTGGTTCGCAAATTTAGCCGAATATACGTTTTTACGTTGCTATCCAGTATACACATCTCTCTCTATTGCGGAGAATACCGGCAATAGTCGATGTATCAGGATTGAGCACGTCTGTTTTTACACACGTCCAAGATGGCGGCAAGCAGACGAGAAATTGCGATTAACAGCGAACATAATAAATACCATTCAAATTAACAACGGATATCAAATGGTCATTATGGAATAATGTAATGCGTGTGTCAATTAACGCAACATACTATGTTTGAGATTTAACAAAACAAAAACAAATATTTATCGGAAATCTGCACAGTGAATGTGCGTCACGGAAACGAGTGTTGGAAAATTGGAGTTTAGTCTACTCACAAAGTTAAAGCATTTATTATAATAAGATGAGTATCGTTCGAAAATGGAAAGAGACAAACATGATTTGATTTATATGTTAGTGGATCTGTGAATAATCAGATGCATATGCATTTTCTGCTTTATTATGTTTGTTACGCTGTACAGATTAATGAAATAGCATTGAACTGAGGTTGTCAAGTGCAAGATATTGAAAGGTAAACAAATAAAATATATTATTTTAACTCCATGTGATACATCATTAACACAACAAGAACACTAAAGGTTGTTTGTCAATATTTGTTTATGTTTTCCCCTTATGGTATTTATTTTTTTTAAATACTGAATTAAATTAATAGCTACTCTTAAAGAGCTTATGATCAAATGGTGTATTTAAGAATCTATAGATTATTGCAAGTTTAATATGCATGTGGATTGATATTAACTAAATATTGTCTTCATTTAAAGAAGACATTGAAACAACATTTTATAATATAAAATGCTGTGAAACATGCACTTAAAACACTTTTATTTTGTTACTTATAATCATATGTATAATGCTAAATGTCTCCCAATTTATTGGTTTATTGCGCTATTTTTTCCAATTTCATGGTTTATTTTCCCAATCCAAATGGCACAGGCTGTAACAAATCAAAGCAAAAAAAAATCACTTTACAGATTTTATTATGAGCAAGTAAATTCATCTAATGCTTTTTGTACTGATAAACTGATATGTGACCCAGTCATGGTGTTTTAATGCTCAAAATGATTGAAAAGTTAAAAACTACTGACAACAGCCCAAAACTACTGAGAGATGCCCTCCATACTACTGAGAAGCAATCGGTAGGGTAAACAGGTCTGCTTGTAAACACTCTAGAAGTCACAATTTTTGCCCAATCATCATGAAAGTTGGTCAAAACATTGGTTTATTGATATTTCGGACGAGTTTGAAAATTGTTGGGATCGGTGAAAAAACATGGCTGCCAGTTGGGGGGGCATTTTTCTCTATATGTATATAGTGAAAACATGTGAACACAGTAGAAGTCACATTTTTGGCCCAATTTTCATGAAATTTGCTCAAAACAATTGTTTCCTTGATACGAGAGTTGAGTTGAAAAATGGTTCAGGTCAGTTGGATAACATGGCTGCTGGGAGGGGGTCAGTTTTCTCATTATGCCCCTCCTTTCGAAGAAGAGGGGGTATATTGTTTTGCTCATGTCGGTCCGTCCGTCCACCAGATGGTTTCCGGATGATAACTCAAGAGCGCTTATGCCAAGGATCATGAAACTTCATAAGTACATTTATCATGACTCGCAAATGACTCCTATTGATTTTCAGGTCACTGGGTCAAAGGTCAAGGTCACGATGACCCCACAAAGTAAAATGGTTTCCGGATAATAACTCAAGAACACTTATGCCTAGGATCATGAAACTTCATAGGTACATTGATCATGACTGGCAGATGACCCCTATTGATTTTAAGGTCACTAGGTCAAAGGTCAAGGTCACGGTGACCATAAATCAGTAAAATGATTTCTGGATGATAACTCAAGAACGCTTATGCCTAGGATAATGAAATTTTCATAGATACATTAATCATGACTCACAGATAACCCCTATTGATTTTCAGGTCACTAGGTCAAAGGTCAAGGTCACGACCCGAAATAGTAAAATGGTTTCTGGATGATAACTCAAGAACCCTTAGGCCTAGGATCATGAAACTTCATACAGGGGTTTTTATCTGATTTTGGGGAAAGGGCCTGGCCTTTTATGAGGGGAAAAAAATCGCGCAAAATGCCGGATTTTGGGGAAAATAAGGAAAGTCTTAAATAATCAATTCAACATATTTTGCTGTTTTTTTAAAGCAAATTCAAGGCAACAGATAATTTAATTATGCAATATGTTATATTTTCTACACTGGATCAGGTTAACTTATGTATTTAAAGTTTTAAAAAAAAATTAAGTCTGGGGGAAAATTTACCTGCTGAGGGAAAAAAAATCTGAGGGGAAAGGGCCGATTTTCGGCGGGTCCCAAAGAAGGAAAAAAAGCCCTGTCATATGTACATTGATCATAACTCGTAGATGACCCCTATTGATTTTCAGGTCACTAGGTCAAAGGTCAAGGTCACGATGACCCGAACTAGTAAAATGGTTTCTGGATGATAACTCAAGAATGCTTAGGCCAAGGATCATAAAACTTCATAGGTACATTGATCATGACTCGTAGATGGCCCCAATTGATTTTTAGGTCAAAGGTCAAGGTCACGGTGACCCGAAATAGTAAAATGGTTTCCAGATGATAACTCAAGAATGTTATGTCTAGGATCATGAAACTTCATAGGTACATTGATCATGACTCGAAGATGACCCCTGTTTATTTTCAGGTCACTATATCAAAGGTGAAGGTCATGGAGACCTGAAATAGTAAAATGGTTCTGGATGATAAATCTAGAACGCTTATGCCTCGGATCATGAAACTTCATAGGAGCAATGATCATGACTCGCAGATGACCCCTATAGATTATCAGGTCACTAGGTCAAAGGTCAAGGTCACAGTGCCAAAAAATGTATTCACACAATGACTGTCAAGGTCACGGTGACTCTACTTAGAAAAATGGTTTCTGGATGATAACTCAAGAATGCTTACGCCTAGGTTTATGAAACTTCATAGGTACATTGATCATGACTCGCAGATGAAATAATGATGAAACTTGACCAGGATGTTTGTCTGGACAATATCTAGGTCATGTTTGACATTTAATAAAGATTGAATGAACTTACTCCTCTCAGGTGAGCGAACTAGGGCCATCTTGGCCCTCTTGTTTTGTTTTGCTTTCTATATAATATTTCTGACCAAAGATAACAGTATGCATAACAACTAAAGTAATTCAATTGTTTGACGGTGATTATAGTATTTCATTTAATTAAGCTTTAACATCAATATTGTAAAAAGATGTACTTGTCATTTCAATTTTAGTAAGAATGTGAAGTTTGAATGGATCCGTTTAACTCACAGATATTATCACAGCCCAACAATCCATTGTCCCCCACAGGCTGTTCAAAAGTCCGGCCGTCCCCTGAAGTCCATCAAGCAGCGCCTGAAGGGCAAGGAAGGCAGAGTAAGAGGCAACCTGATGGGTAAACGTGTGGACTTTTCAGCCCGTACCGTCATCACGCCTGACCCGAATCTTCGTATCGATCAGGTCGGAGTGCCCCGTACCATAGCACAGAATATGACCTTTCCGGAGATCGTCACGCCATTTAATATCGACAGGTAATTAACGTGTATTTTGTCACAAGCTGGTTTGTTAGCTGATGTTGACAGCATTTAGTATGGGTTTACAAGGGCTTTGTTTTTAGCACACATTAGCACAACTTGCTCATGGAGTTGTGCTCATGGTGAGCTTTTGTGATCGCCTTCTGTCCGTCGTGCGTCGTCCTTTGTGCGTTGTGCGGCGTCAACCTTTGCCTTGTTAACTTTCTAGAGGCCACATTTGTTGTCCAATCTTAATGAATTTTGGTCAGAAGATTGGTCTCAATGATATGTTGCATAAGTTCGAAAATGGTAACGTTTGCTTGAAAAACATGGCTGCCAAGGGGCGGGGCATTTTCCCCCGCCCCTTAAAATCTTGTTAACACTCTAGAGGCCACATTTATTGTCTGATCTTCATGAAACTTGGTCAGAAGATTCATCCCAATAATATCTTGGACGAGTTCGAAAATGATGCCGGTTGGTTGAAAAACATGGCCGCCAGGGGGCGGGGCATTTTTCCTCATATGGCTATAGTTAAACCTTGTTAACACTCTAGAGGCCACATTTATTTTCCGATCTTCATGAAACTTGGTCAGAAGATTTGTCGCAATGATATCTTGGATTAGTTACAAAATGGTAGCGTTTGCTTGAAAAATATGGCTGCCAAGTCAGGGTTTTCAATAAGAGCCGGCCGCCAAATCAGCCGTTTGAAATCAGATTTTGGCCAGTTAAAAATCGCTCAGATTCGGAAATCTGCAATTTACTTTTCGAAATGTGCGTGTCTTTTCGTTAATTTTGCTCCTTTTTGCTATTAAGCAAAGACGTCGCTTGATTATCTCCCTTAACGCAATACAACAACAACAACAACAATAAAAAGGTGCAAATTGGAATCGGTAAAAAAGCAGTCATGGTAGACGGACGATCTGACCTTTTCAGCCCATTCCTGTAGGGCAGAATTTCGGCCCCATTCCCAATCCAAAACCGAAGTTTTTTTCTCATGAGAATAAAATGTCCAAATTGGAACTTTGTGCAAAAAAACGTCAACATCGTAAAAATTGACCCTAAAAATCAAGTGCAATTATGTATCCGAAAGTCGTATTTATCCGAATTATGATACACTTCATGTGTGAAAAATCGTATTTTAATGAATTAGGGCAAACCTTTAAAAAAGCTCAAATATAAAAAATGCACAAAAATGCTCAAATTTAAGTTCCTGGTTGACCATTAAAATAGCCATAAAATGGCCCAATATGCAGGAAATCAAGTGCTGAATTTTAAAATTTTGTGGGGCATCATGCCCCTGGACCACCCTTGAAGGCCTGTTGGTTTCACATTGTGGCCTGTTGGCTCAAAAGTTATTGAGAACCCTGGCCCAAGGTGCGGGGCATTTTTCCTTATATGGCTATATATGGCTATAGTAAAATCTTGTTAACACTCTAGAGGCCACATTTATAGTCTGATCTTTATGAAATTTGGTCAGAAGATTAATCCCAATAATATGTTGGACGAGTTAAAAAATGATGCCGGTTGGTTGAAAAACATGGCCACCACGGGGGCGGGGCATTTTTTCTTATATGGCTATAGTAAAACCTTGTTAACACTCTAAGAGGTCACATTTATTTTCCGATCATCATAAAACTTAAAAGATTTGTCCCAATGATACCTTGAATGAGTTTGAAAATGGTTTTGGTTGCTTTAAAAACATGGCCACCAGGGACGGGGCATTTTTAGGGTTCGCACAGGGCTTGAAAAGTGCTTGAAAACGAGTCCTAGGCTTGAAAAGGCCTTGAACAAAGGTTGGCCTTGAAAAAGTGCTTGAAAGGTGCTTATTTCATGTAAAAAGCCTTGAAAATGTATATTTCTGCTCAAAATTACTTTTATCATCGCTTTAATTATAAACTTAAATCGTTCTTAAGGGAAATATTCTGAAAATTTATCATAAATTCCTTCGCGCAAAAAGTTGAGTACGAAATATAAGTTTCGTACACTATTGAGTACGAAACCTTATGTGTACAAGTCACAGATTATGTGTACTACATCAGAGGTTCTCCATTGTGCTCAATTTTCGCGAGTGAAAACGCAGCGATGGGGAAGTGTTGTTTCTGACCAGGGTGGTTAACTGAATATTTCTAGGTACAGAAAACAAATGACATTCGAAAAGCACATTGTCAGGTCTGTATGAAGACCATTGATGTCAGGGTATGGGGGAAAGTGCTTTGTAAAGCCAAGAGAAGGGGGAAACTCACAAAGAAAACATGAAATTGAGAAGCAAACAGGGTTCCTGCGATGTGTTTTTTGTGAAACAGGACAGTACTATTGTTAAAACTGTGAAATCTAAAACAGACATCAACAACAGCCCATCTGTGTCAAACCAGGAAGGCACAGCCACAGAGAGTGTGAAGATAGAAGATATTCAAATTCCAGGACCTTCCCAACCATAAGCAGCAGTATCAAACTCGCAGACATCCATAGACAGATTTGTTACAAAAAGTGATATGTTGAAAGCGGAAGTATTGTGGGTATTGCATTCCCTTTGCACACATCAATCCTTTAATTCCAATAAAACATTACATTTATACATAAGTTAATTCAGGTTATGTTCCATGACAGTACCATAGAAAAGAAATTTTCTTGTGGAGACATCAAGACAGCATATGTAGCCGTTTTGTGGCTAGCTTAAAATTTCAAAACTTTACTTGATAGTTCTATAAGTGGACCCTACTCAGTGTCTTTTGATGAAAGTTTAAACAAGAAAGACCAATCCAAGCAAATGGAGAATGCATTTTTTAAAGGAAACTAACATATCATTCTCGGCCTTGAAAAATGAAAATTTGGCATTGAAAAGTCCTTGAAAAGTGCTTGAATTTAGGTTTGAGATTTCTGTTTGAACCATGTTTTTCCTTATATGGCTGTATTAAAACCTTGTTAACTCTCTAGAGGCCACATTTATTGTCCAATCTTCATGAAATTTGGTCAAAAGATTGGTCTCAATGATATCTTGGATGGATTTGAAAATAATTATGTTTGCTTGAAAAACATGGCTTCCAAGGGGCGGGGCATTTTTCCTTATATGACAAAAGTAAAATCGTGTTAACACTGTAGAGGCCACATTTACTGTCCTATCTTCATGAAACTTGGTCAGAAGATTCATCCCGATAATATCTTGGACGAGTTCAAAAATGATTCCAGTTGGTTGAAAAACATGGCCGCCAGGGTTAGGGCATTTTTCCTTATATGGCTATAGTAAAACCTTGTTAACACTCTAGAGGCCACATTCATTTTCAGGTCTTCATGAAACTTTGTCAGAAGATTGTCCCAATAATATCTTGTTATCTCAGGTGAGTGAGCGACTTTGGGCCTTTCAGGCCCTCTTGTTAGGGAATTGGGCCCAGGCCATTGGCGTAAGCCTGGTCCATTTCGTAATCATTAAATGGTTGGTCCATTTCGTAATCATTAAATGGTTTCAACTGACCCATGCTATTTACCCAATACATTTTCTTTGTAAACTCCTTAAAAGAGGTTGAATAATAATAAGAATTTCCCTAAAGCGTGGCACATTTTGGCTAAGTACATTTTTAGCCTATGGTAGCCCAGATTTCTGACATTTGGGAACATCTACTGATTTGTCCACACCTTAATTGATATGCCTAGTTGCATATATTAGCAATCAAAAAGGGATTCTGTTTTTGCAGACTGCATGAGCTGGTACGTAGAGGTGCCAACCAGTACCCGGGGGCCAAGTACATTGTGAGAGACAATGGGGAGAGAATCGATCTACGATTCCACCCGAAGGCCAGTGACCTGCATCTCCAGATTGGATACAAGGTATTGATATTGGTTAATAAAAATCAGTACCCTTTTTTCGGTTTTTATTTTTTAAGGAAAGGCATCTGTTAGAAAAAATAAATTGCAAAATACTGATATATCAAGGAATGTTGGTTTTTGCAGCCAGGATTTAAATATGTTTAGACCAACGCCTGTTATTTATAAAAATCAGGTTTTTAATGCTCATTGATCAATCTTTTTTTTAGCAAGAATCTTTATTAATATTGAAAACAATGTACATACAAATACCCCAGATAATTATTTGAGAAATAGGGTTTTCACCCATTGATTTTGAAAAAAAGGGTGATTTCATTCTAAAAAAAGGGTGATTTCATTCTTGAAAAAGGGTGATTTCATTCTTGAAATAGGGTGATTTCATTCTTGAAATAGGGTGATTTCATTCTTGAAATAGGGTGAAATGAGATATAAAAATGCATACTGTAAAATGATTGCTGCTTTACTTCTGTTGAAGCTGCACACTTGTATTGATTCAATAAAACTGTAAACTATCATCATTAACTTTAATACAATGATGTTTCATAACTTATCCCACTTTTACAGCGAAATCGGTTGATTAAAGCCCCGTTGATTAAATTTCATCTATAATCAACGGCAAGGCTATAATCAATGGCACGAAATGACGTCATCAACTGCCGAACCGGGACTACTTTTTCCCACGCACCTCGTCACCTGTATTTGCCAAGTGCATCAATAATAAAAACAATCTCAAATGTTTGTCAATCTTAATGACCTTAAAACAAAGGAAAGTAGCAAAAAAACGAGTTTTTTGTCATTTATTGTCATTAAAACCTAGTATTAGGTAAATTTAACACTATGCAAATAGGTTCTGTTGTTGTTGCTCCCCTTTGAAGAAGTCAGTTCGAGTTGCTCCCCTTTGACCGTAGAAAACAATCGTCTGGACCAAGAAATCCTGTGTTCATTTACAAGATGTACTCGGATATGCGTCCATCTGATTTTTCTTTAAAGCATCTTTTCTACCTGGCAATACGCACAAATGACACTGCATCCCGGTGATTCTTGCGTCAACAATTGGGTGTCAACAAGTTAGGTCAGATGCTGAAGGCCATGGCAAAAGACGCCGGCTTTCTCAAGCACAAGAGAATAACGAACCACTCAGTTCGCAAATTCCTGGTCCAAAAACTTCGAAATGCAAACATTCCACCCACTGAAACCATGGCCATAACAGGGCACAAAAATGTCCAGTCCATAACCAATTATTCCAACATATCTGTTGAACAGCAGCAAAAGTGTTCATTCTTGCTCAGTCCAGTAAATGTAACAATCCAACAGATTCCTCTTGTTCACCTTCACGCACTGAAACTATGGCCGAAATGCAGCCTAGACAACCGATGTCTACCGTCGAACAAGTTGATCTTGATGTTCGCCCCACCCAGTCACTTCACTTGCAAATGTCTTTCTCTAGTTCGAACAACTTTGCCTCACAATTCTTTGGTGCCACTTTCAACATTCAAAATGTTAATGTATATAATTAGCTTAAATCCAAGTAATCTTTGTTATTTTGTCACGAAATAACCACATTTTATAACAAAGAAGGAAATATTGTGCACCTCGTGATCGACTCGATAGTTTGATATCGAAAGTGAATTGTGTGTGGTGTTAGGCTACGTTGTAAACAAATGTAGTTCCTTGTATATAACAACTTAATGCCATATTGATATCATAAAACTTAAAGATTTGCAATTCAATATGATTAAAAGTGTAATAAATAACGCTCGACACTTTGTTACAGAACGATATTCTGATTTTAAAAAAATGATTATTTGATCAGCGGTTATTTTTGGAACGCGGAGTAATACACTGACCTTGGTTACACTACAGTCATTATCAAAGTACGACAAACACTCATGAAAACTTATTTTGTTTAAATAAAAATAGTTTACTGAATAAAAAGTGGGATAAATAGAATAATAGGTTAGTGTTGATTATAGATCAGATTTATCATGCTCGGCACGAAAACGAAAAAGCACTCGCCAAGGCTCGTGCTTTTTGTTTTCTAAGCCTCGCATGATAAACCTGATCTATAATCAACACTAACCTATTATTCTCTATATCTCTAATCCTTGAAACTGTCCATAATTTAAACTTTAAAAAAAATGATAACATGAATGATTCGGCACTTATTGGCTTTTGCTTTCTTGGTACGAAAACGTTTGCGATCAACTGATATTTTGGAGCAACAATCGGGGACGTCTTTCGACCTCTCTTAGACTTTATAACACATCATAATAGAAGCTGAAAGTACAGACGCTTTACATAGACATGCACAATGGTAGACGGATTAAGTCAGATTTAAAACGCTTGTATGTCTTCGTAAATAATTTGGTCAACGCTTTATTTTACAATGAAATCTAGTCCACAGAGCGTTTGGATAACTTTGACTGTTTTCCTGCTCAGTCATCCAGGCGCTTGCTTAATGAAAGTGTCGCCCCATTACGATAATAATTCCAAAGAGAAAATACAGAAAATGAGCAAAGCATTTTGTATCGAAGTGATTGTATTGTACTCATCATATTTGACGAATTTGCATAAAATTCAATTCGAATGCGTTTTCAATACGCATGATATTGTATTTCTTTGCGTTTTAAAACATTTTAATAGGGTGAAAGACACATGTACGCACCTTATCTGGGGCACTGACATGCAAGATTAAAAAATATCAGTGAGATTTAAATTGTTTTTAATACAACTTGTCATCTTTAAAATAGTAAATTGTGGTGAAATAGACTAATTTAATACAAGCAATAAATGCAGTTTATAAAAGATGTTCAGTTTTTCTGTTCGCTAATTAATAATAAATAATTCCCCAATCAGTGGAAAACATTGGGATTTTCCGCTTATTTACAGTTTCATTAAATGATCTTTGGGGACTTCACATTTCCATAAACACTTCATTTGTTTCCACCAATGTTTGCAAAAGAAAAAATCACATTAAATTACATTTGGACTTTCCCAGAATAAATTGTGAATTGTACATTACAATGTCAACAATTGTTTAAAAAGCTCCTGGTATTCCTGCCAGGTTGAGCGTCACATGCAGGACGGGGACTATATCGTGTTCAACAGACAGCCCACCCTTCACAAGATGAGTATGATGTGTCACCAGGTGAAGGTGCTGCCCTGGTCCACATTCAGGATGAACCTCAGGTACGTGTCTTATTATGAATGAGCCTTTTTTGGGAAAACAGGGTTTAATGCTTTAAATGTGGCCCCTTATTAGCCTTCACAGTCTTCAAGAGCTTAAAACAAGAGACTTTCTATTAAACAAATACCATAAGGCGGAAACGCCGGAAAGTGGCATCCCTAATAAGCTGTGCAGACTGCGTAGGCTAATCAGGGACAACTCTTAACGCACATGCATTAAGCCTCGTTTTCCCAGAGAGCAGCTCAAATGATTCACAGACTGTTTTTGTGGTTCTAAGTTAAAATTACAGTTATGTCTGTTTTTCACCAAACCTCAGCTTTTGCCTCAAACCTTTCTATGTAAATTTAGACTGTGTTGTGGTGAAATATTTCATTTGATTTGATATAAACAACAAAGTTGAGCACGCACTTACAACTAGTGCTTTAATTCATATAGAATATAGATTTCTGGGAAACATTATGTTGTGAAAAGATTAAAGGAAATCATTGAGTATTAGCTTTAAAGAAATGTGTTAACCAACCATTTCAACCCACTGTTCTACCATAATTTTTCTCTGCTGTTTTAAGGACTCTAAAAATGTTTTGCACTTGCACACATGTTGATTACCCCCATATTTTGAAGATTTTAAAAAGCAGCGTTTTTCCTCACCACTTTGGGAATGGTACCGGTACCGGTCAAATTGGAAAAATCAGTGGCATTTTTATCCAAATTGGGAAATTTATTAATTATGCTGGAAACGTTTTAAAACATGTACAAATAATAAGTTGCATATTCACATGAACATGGTGAGTGATTTTCTACTATATCATGTTTCTATAACCACTAAACAATGAAATTATTAAACTTAACTCTCTTTTTAACTGAAACCGTGCTTGAGAGTATGATCTGTCTAAATCAGGACTTGTAGCCTCAGGTTCCGTAGGATAACCTGCCTCAAATTGAACCAGGTTTGCATCAGTAGACTTGACCATCGATGAAACGCTGCTATTATCAACATCTGACAACTGTGCACTGGACTCGATCTTAAATACATATTCCCCAATTTTAAAGTCTGAATTTTATAAATGCGCGAGTGTTAATCAGTAACGGTAATTTGTTGGGCTGTTTTCATATTACACCAAAATTGGTGACATACTACTCAAAGAGCAGTATAAGGGTTTTGGCTCCAAGGCACTGAAGATGCGATCGATTGTGAATCAGTTGTGCGTGAATAACACAGTTTCACTATCAATGGATAATTTCAGTGGCTTTGAGGCAGTTTGTTGGCGTTTCTATACCTACCACACTAATCAGTCATTACGATGTAATCCTCTACGAAAAAATCATGGCAGTTTTTATCGAGGCTGTTTTCGGAGAAAACCCGAGGTATTGTCATAGCCTGCTCGCCGTCCGCCGGCGTCGTGCTTAAACCTTTACATTGGCTCTAAAATCAAAGTGCTTCCACCTACAACTTTGAAACTTCATATGTAGATGCACCTTGATGAGTTCTACACGCCACACCCATTTTGGGTCACTAGGTCAAAGGTAAAGGTCACTGTGACTTTAAAAAAAATATATAAAAATTCTGACAAGTTTTCGCAGCCGAGCGTGGCACCCGTTATGTGGTGCTCTTGTTTTAGAAGACAGCTGATGGCAACCTGGTGCATTCCTCGTGGAAATTGTACATTTCATGCTTAATATTGTCAAAACAATTATTTCGACAAGTAAACGTTTTTACAAATAATTATTTTATTAATTAACTAAAACTGTAAATGTTTGGTTGCATTCTCAAATGACCGTAATTAAATGTGTAATCCAAAAAACACTTAAATCTTCAGTTCATGTTAATGCGACGTTATCAAAATTTAACTTCACATAAACATTGCACATGCCTATTTCCTTTGTCTCAACAAAAGCGCGCGAAAATTAAGCCGCTCACGTAAACGTCATGTTACCGCATGGAAAGCGTAGGCATATTGATTTCTGTATAAACAAACTCTGTAGCGTAGAGACAATTGAAATTTTTAATTTCGGTTAAAGATTGTGTTATTCATTTTAACCAAGTTAAAAAATTAATTTCAATTAAACATGCTGTATCTTTATCGTAATGGTCTTTTCGATGATTCATTATTGAAGCAGTTTAATGTACTCTGCATACAGTACTGAGTAAACAAAAAATCCGGACAACACTGGATAAGTGTTGGGTGTTGTGAAAACACGCAAAGCCGGTATACAGACCATATTATTTAGACTGCAATGTTTTGACAAAAGGGAATAACATGTCATGTGTGTATGCAAATCTTAGGCGATTTTTTTCTGTGAATTTGATTTTGTTTGTGAATTGGGAATTTTTATTTTGAAATTGGGAATTTTTATTTTAATATTAGGAAAAATGGTCTCATTGGGAATGGTGCCGTTTTACGGTACCGACTTTATATAGAGGAAAAACGCTGAAAAGATAAAAGGCCCTTAAAAAAAATTATTTTGAATGTTTGTTTGGTTTTTAGCTCACCTGTCACTTCGTGAGCTTGTGTGATGTCCGGCGTCCGTATGTGCGTGCATGTGTCCGTCAACATTTTGTTTGTGTAGACAGTAGAGGTCACAGTTTTCATCAAATCTTTATGAAATTTGGTCAAAATGTTTATCATGATGAAATCTGGGTTGGGATTGTATTTGGGTCATCTGGGTTCAATAACTAGGTCACTAGGTCAAATAGTAGAAAAACATTGTGTAGACAGTAGAGGTCACAGTTTTCTTCTAATCTTTATGAAATTTGGTCAGAATGTTTGTCTTGATAAAATCTGGGTTGGGTTTGTATTTGGGTCATCTGGGGGTCAAAAACTAGGTCACTAGGCAGAGCTCCAGATAAGGGTCGTATTTTCGTAATTACGAATTATTTTCAAGTCCGTTACGCATTTATTTTAAAATCTTGTCGTACCATTAAGAATTACAAAATCAAGTTACGAATATTATTTTTACATCGGTTCGTATCAATATTTATTGAGCTCTTTTCACGTATTAAAGATCTTTGCGGTGCTTATATAGAATGGTTTTCGGGTTTGTTTAACAAAGCGCATTTTTTTCAATAAAAGCGGCGTATACAGTCTATCTGTCAAAAAACAATGGCGGCGCCCAGAGAGCGTCCTAAAAAACTGGAAAGCGTCCAAAAACACGCTTTTAACATATTGTACGCAAAGTTAGCCGAAGTTAAATGTTTAGAAAGACATTATATAAAAGATCTTAAACGATGCTGTATGTTCAGTTGCCGACACAGTCGAAAAGCTAAACAAAATCGCGACACGACTGGTCCAAACTTAAACACACAAAAAAACATTGAACGAGTGGAAGGGACAAGTCCCGTGGCTAATCGTTGAAAAGATTGAAGGGGAGACCCGTTTTAATTGTGAAATATGTAAAAATTCATCTAAGGCATGCAATCTAAGCACAGTTTGGGCATATGAAGGTATTTGAAAAAAAATTGTATAACACTGAAAAGACACTGTTAAACTCGTATAAATAAAGTTGCTAGTATGTTTATTTTGATTTTTTTTTGCATGAAAATAACCATTATTATTTATTTTTAGGTCATTTAGAAAAAATAAAAATTATTTTCCAAAACTTAGTAGCAACATTAAGAATAAAATTTTAGAGTTAAGAATTATTTTTGAAAATCTGGTAGTAATTTAAGAATTTCACAAAACCTTATCTGGAGCTCTGACTAGGTCAAAAACTAGGTCAAATAATAGAAAAACCTTGTGTAGACAATAGAGGTTGCAGTTTTCATCCAATCTATATGAAATTTGGTCAGAATGTTTATCTTGATGAAATCCGGGTTGGGATTGTATTTGGATTATTTGAGGTAAAAAACTAGGTCACTAGGTCAAAAAATAGAAAAACCATCAACAATTTGTTTGTGTTGACAGTAGAGGTCACAGTTTTCATCCAATCTTTATGAAATTTGGTCAGAATGTTTATCTTGATGAAATCTGGGTTGGGATTGTATTTGGTTAGTCAGGTGAGCGATTCAGGGCCATCATGGCCCTCTTGTTTGGAAAAACCCAGGATTGGCATTGGGAATAGGGCTGATATTAAGAACCACAGGTTGGGACAGAAAATCTTTGCTTTAAACTAAATAACAACATCTTTTACTTTGTTTATCTCGCCTTCAGCTGCACAACCCCATATAACGCTGACTTTGATGGAGACGAGATGAACCTCCATCTTGCCCAGTCCCTGGAGACCCGAGCTAAGATCTCACAGCTGGCTTCCGTACCACGCATGATCATCACGCCGCAGTCCAACCGGCCTGTCATGGGTATCGTACAGGACACCCTGACAGCTGTACGCAAGATGACCAAGAGGGATGTGTTTCTGGACAGGGTGTGTGCTGGTTTAATCCTTTACCACTACGAGGCAAAGTGGAAATGGCTATGTGCAAACAGCATAAAACCAGAACAGTCTGCGAGTAACTCGCACTCTGTTCAGGTTTTATGCTGTTTGCTGCTCATCAGTATCTAAGGGTTGGAAATGGAGCCTTTAAAATTTGAATCTAGGAAGAAAGGTCTTTATTTACATTTAACTTTCTAAGAGACTACACACATGTCAAAATACGTATCTAAGTGGTAAAGGATATAATACTCTTTACCACTCAGATCAGCATTTTGACTCTTTTGTAGTCCCTTAGAATATCAAATTAAACTAGAAATGGCGTGGCAGAGGCCGACGCGTATCCCCACGCCGCATGTTTGACACAGGGGTGCCCCAGGGTTGGTAATGGGGCCATGCATAGCTGAGATTGACTGTATTGTCATAAGAGAAGTTCAGTGTCAATTAGAAGTGAATTGGTGTAGAAATGAAGAAATTATAGTAAAAGGCAATTTTGGGTGGCGTGGCCTATGTGGGCGGGGCGCTCCAGGGTTGGTAATGGGGCCATGCACAGTTGAGATTGACTGTATTGTAATAAGAGAGGTTCAGTATCAATTTGCAGTGATTCGGTGTAAAAATGAAGAAATTATAGTAAAAGGCAATTTTGGGTGGGCGTGGCCTATTTGGGCGGGGTGCCCCAGGTTTGGTTATGGGGCCATGCATAGTTGAGATTAACTGTATTGTCATAAGAGAGGTTCAGTATCAATTTGAAGTGAATCTGTATAGAAATGAAGAAATTATAGTAAAAGGCGATTTTAGGTGGGCGTGGCCTATGTGGGCATGGCCTATGTGGGCAGGGCACCCCAGGGTTGGTAATGGGGCCATGCATAGCTGAGATTGACCGTATTGTCATAAGAGAGGTTCAGTATCAATTTGAAGTGAATCGGTGTAGAAATGAAGAAATTATAGTAAAAGGCAATTTTGGGTGGGCGTGGCCTATGTGGGCGGGGTGCCCTAGGGTTGGTAATGGGGCCATGCATAGCTGAGATTGACCGTATTGTCATAAGAGAGGTTCAGTATCAATTTGAGGTGAATCGGTGTAGAAATGAAGCAATTATAGTAAAAGGCAATTTTGGGTGGGTGTGGCCTATGTGGGCGGGGCGCCCCAGGGTTGGTAATGGGGCCATGCATAGTTGAGATTGACCGTATTGTCATAAGAGAGGCTCAGTATCAATTTGAATTAAATCGGTGCAGAAATGAAGAAGTAAATGTAAAATAACATAGAAAAATCAGTGAAAACCTCTGACCCGGCCCCAACCCAACCCCCATAACTTTTGACCCAGGGGTCAGATAAAATTTCGTCACTGTCACCGTCACCGTCGCACATATGCTCATAGCTACCATGTATGTAAGTTTCAAGGTTTTAGTGCTAATAGTGTAGGAGGAGCAGGTGGCCAGGACGGACGGACAGACGCACATCACCACAATATCCCCACTTTTTCTCCGAAAAACGTTGGGATAATTTAAGATCTTTCTTGCTAGATTTAATTGTTAAGTCATAATTTTCAACCCTTAGATACTGATTAGCAGCAAACAGCATATAACTTTTTGCACATACTTGTAGCCATTTTTTGTTTGCCTCTAAATGTGTGCTGGATTTACTTATGTATAATGTGAAGCCTATTTACTGATTTAAATTATGTTATTAAGGTTTTGTCCTACATAAGTTGTACGTATCTTAATGTTTAACAATTTATTGTGTGGGGTTTTTGTACAGAGTTCGACCAATGTTTAGATTAATGTTAAATTTAAAGTCCATCAAAAATAGTATATTGATTTGGCCTGCATTCCCCATGTTCTCAATATAGTCTTATAATTCTGTACCTGTGCAGGGCCAGGTGATGAACATCCTAATGTTCTTGCCAAGCTGGGACGGCCACATGCCCCACCCTGCCATCCTTAAACCCAAGCCCATGTGGACGGGCAAGCAGGTCTTCTCACTGATCATCCCGGGCCGTGTGAACCTGATCCGCACCCACAGCACACACCCTGATGAGGAGGACAAGGGTCCGTACAAGTGGATATCACCCGGGGACACCAAGGTAAGGGCCTAGCCTTTTTCTGGTCCTTTTGGGAAAAATGTGATTTCGGGATTAGGATTTGTGTGTGTGTGAAAAGTCAACTGATTTGGGATAAATTTGGGAACTAAAATTTATTACAATATTTGTGAATAATAAGTGCAAATTAAGTACAGTCAAACCTGAATTCAGCGGTCAGTCAAGGGAAATGATCAAAGTGACCGTTGTCCACAGGTGACCGTTGAATTCGGATCACAATTTTAAGAAGGTCGGTCGGTTGGTAGTATTACTACGTCGTTACCCCACCCAGTCGTTTGCATACAGTGTAAAACAAATGCTCATTGCATTAACAAAGCATAATAACAGCATTAACTTACGCGTGTACATTGAATAATAGAGAATAATATCTTTTAGATTGATTTAATTTCATATTGTTAAATTAAACAATGACTTTATCAACGCTGATATAATTGTTTACTCATGCATCTCATTCATTCAGTAAATAAAGCTTGTCACGTTCCGTTGACGTCACGTCCGTAAAAGTCTAAAAAGCGGATTCGGTGTCATAAACCGATAGTACGGTGTAATTGTACCGTTCTAATTCAAAGAAATATCGGTCATTTAATTTAACGATAATTACTTTCAACAAGTCATAAACTCTGATATATTTTCTTTTGAAGATACCCCCACAATTATCTCCGGAAAAGAAACCTTCTCAACACCATTAAATTGTTTACTCGCAGCGGGCCGCTTTTATAATATCATAGACAAGTACCGCTTTCAGACGCTTTAAACGCAAAATAGACGGACAAATAATGTGCTGTGTTTTTAATTTTCGCGACACGAGACGACTGACGCGTGACCGTTAATTTCAGGTCAAACATGAATTTCGGAGTGGAATATAGTGGCCGTTATGGTCAGGTGGCCGTTAAATTCAAGTGTAATATAGAGTGTTTTTCGTCGGGGGGATTCCAGACTGACCGTTGTCTGCAGGTGACCGGTAAATTCAGGTGGCCGTTAGGTCAGTTTCGACTGTAATACTTTATAACTAATGATAATACTACAGGTTGATAAGAGTCAAATCAAATATGTAATGATATTTACAAAATTTTATATGAATACTTAGCAATAAAAAATCGGTGCTTTGATGACAGTTCGAGCCAACCAATAATTTAAGCCAAGCGAGTTCGAGCCATCGGGTTTTGACTGTACTTAAATATAGACATTTTTGCAGACAATTATGGATTATGAAGCACTTCTTGGCATATTTGCCAAATTTGTATTGTGTTAATTACTCTATTCAATATGCCTGTTTTATACCAGCCTAATTCAAGGCAACAAAGCTGCATTCCGTATTATGAAAATAACGTCCGCGTTGATTCGAAGTTATTGATTATACATACTTGAACAAATTCAAGTTATTGATGATAATATGGTTGGAAAAAAATTAACTGGATAATGAATGGCCATACAAAGTTCTGACATTGATTAAACCCACAGGATATCCACTATCATTTAACCTATAAATTAAGGTATGCCAACTGTTGCTATTGGCAAGCCACTGCTGGAATTATGTAATGAATATTAGATTTGACGTTGGATAAGATTTCACTTACACGGTTACCAGATATATCGGTATAGTTTTCCTGCAGTAACAAATGTTTTTCAATTGGGAATATTTTTTACCATTTTGCTTTGGGAATCGGTCAATGAACTTGGATTTGACCCCAAGGAAAAGACCTTGATTGATGGTGCAGGGCCAAAACACTAACTTTGTGGAAAGGGCCACAGCCTTTTTTTTGGAGGGAAAATTGACACAATTTTCTGGCTTTGGGGAATGAAAAATACTAAGGTAGATTGGAAATTAAGCGAAAAATGCATGATTTTAAAGAAATTTCTGTAGGCGAAAGGGCCTTTTTGGTTAAGGGGAAGAAAAAGATGCCCCTTGCTAAGAAGGGTTATTTTGCCCTGTAGTGACGTGTATCTTGAATACCTTCTGTCTTTGGTTTACTGGAATAGGGTCAAAGAATGGCATAAGAATATTTTGCAGATAATAAGATCTCCTGACACTGAAGATTACATTTCACTTTACATTTCCTGTTTGGGCGGCAGGTTCTGATAGAGGATGGGCAGCTGCTCTCAGGCATCCTGTGTAAGAAGTCCCTGGGGGCGTCTACCGGTGCCATCGCCCACGTCGTCTTCCTGGAGCTCGGCTGGGAACAAGCAGGTGCGTCTGATTGTGTGACACTTTACGCGCATGTGCTATAAGCCCAGTTTTCCTTGAATACAACTCATATATGTACAATTGTGTGCTTTAAAATAATCAATATTGTTCAGTTTTATTATTTAAACTTAAGGCATATGCAATAAGTCCATTTTTTTCCCAAAACTGGGTTCATTGATATACACTTACGTTCTTTAAAATAATCAAAATGGTTAAGCATTTACAATTTTGTTGACAGGAATCAAGGCATTTTGTGTGATCTGAAAACCTTAATTCAGTGCAATATGGTGTAAAGTTTCTCTTGGCATTTTGCTCACCAGCCGCGGCCAATATTGAGCAACATACATTTAAGTTCCATGATTTAATTGTTGATATTGATGTATCTTTTCTTCAGGTTTCCTATATGGCAACATTCAGACTGTGGTGAACAACTGGCTGCTTATTGAAGGTCACAGTATCGGTATTGGTGACACTATTGCCGACCCCCAGACCTACATTGAGATTCAGGACACTATCAAGAAAGCCAAGGTGAATGAGTGGAATTGTCTGTTTTATATGTCAGGATGTGTTGATTGGCTTTTTATTTGGAGAAATATCTGATGAAAATTTTGATACTATGTGTAAAATTAATAATGAAAACATGCTTCCAATGGATGGATGTTATAGGAATTGAAAGTCAATTAAAATTACCAAAATTAAAGGCTCCTGTGACTGGTGAAAATTTTAATGGAAACCTTTCTTGTTTTTGAACGGCTGTTTAAATGATGTGATTGGGTAGAAAGGTTTTAAATAAGCAGGAACTTGAGAGCCCATTGCGCCATGTTTTAAAAGTTCTTCCGGTCCCTTACGTTGTCTGTTTAATCTGTTATATCCTGTTTACAAAAAGTGCTGAAAGAACAAGTTTTGGCTAAATTGTGGTAAAAATTTAGAATTATTCCCAGATCTGTGATAGCAAAACATCTTACAAGACCGTTTGGCCAGCTAATAATGATAAATAGGTAGTTCCTGTAGTTACATTTGGTTAGTCTTATCTTCACAATGTTTAAATTGACTTGTTAGAATTCCAAAGACGCCAGGTATTTGTTATACCCAAGAAAAACAGTAGAAAAACAGTAGAGTGTCTCAATCAGCCTTAGGCTTGAAATATAATCAATTAAACCTTTCCCCCATAAGAAGCAAAGTGAAAATGGCTTTTGCAAGCAGCATAAAACCTGAACATCTGTTCAGGTTTTATGCTATTTAACTTGAATCTAGTAAAAAAGGTATGTATTTAAATGTAACCTTTGGGTCTGCAAATACGTAAAAATAAGTATCTAAGTGGTAAAGGGTAAATCAAGCTTACATAAAATGTAAACTCTGGTTGTCCTCAGCTGGATGTGATAGAAGTCATCGAGAAGGCTCACAATGATGAGCTGGAGCCCACACCTGGTAACACGCTGCGACAGACGTTCGAGAACCAGGTGAACCGTATCCTCAACGATTCGAGAGACAAGACCGGCAGCAAGGCCCAGAAGTCCCTGTCGGAGTTCAACAACTTCAAGGCCATGGTGGTGGCAGGGTCCAAAGGCTCGAAGATTAATATCTCCCAGGTAGGTAACCACATACAATGAAGTATCTATAGGGGGATTGCAGGTACTTGCATGAACCAAAGATGTGCAGAACTTAAATGGCTGTTGTGTGAATGGTGATGCATCGTTGGCTTAGTGTGATCTTTTTTCCCAAAGGGCATGTTAAAATCTACGCAAACTATTTTATCACTCACTGAGTGTATATTTTACTTGGTCTGTGAAATTACATCATGTTATGAGCTATTTCTGAAGTGAAACCGTCTGAAAACGCAGATAGTTGCTCTTTTGCCTTAGCATAAAAATTTAGCAAAACATTTGTGAAACAAATATGTTTCAGTCGAGTTCAAACATTGTTCCATGTAAAAAAAGGTTAAATATATGTTTGTAATACAAACTTCTCAAAAACTGCTCAAAACAGTTAAGTTCATTCTGTTCTTGGGTGACGAACCTAAAACCGTTGGCCCTCATGTTTGAGTATTTTCTTCATGATTATTGTTTTATTATACATCAAATCTCCAGGTTATTGCCTGTGTGGGCCAGCAGAACGTAGAAGGAAAGCGTATTCCGTTTGGCTTCCGTCACCGCACGCTCCCGCACTTCATCAAGGACGATTACGGGCCCGAGTCGAGAGGTTTCGTAGAGAACTCGTACCTTGCCGGTCTCACGCCTTCAGAGTTCTTCTTCCACGCCATGGGAGGTCGTGAGGGTCTCATTGATACAGCCGTAAAGACGGCAGAAACTGGTACGTGGAGGAGTGAAGTATTAGTATTGTAGTCTGAATGGGACCACCATCTGGTTAAGTGTCATCCTCTCTTTGGGTTGTTCAAATTAATTTGGTGGGATCATTTGTTGATCTATATTTGCCATCGATTTAATTACCAGGTAGGTGGGTATGTCGCTCTGCTTTTTATACCAAACTAGTTGACAAATCCCGGCTGCTTTCTAGCTCACCTGAGCACTTTTACAGGTCGTGGGATCATATGCTGATAAGACCACTTGTATTTGCTGGTCTGGATCATTTGCTAGTGTGGGTCGATGTCATGATTTGTTAGCTTTAGCTTGATATCCATTAAGGAAAAAGGATTGACCACAATTTTGCTGGAAAACATTAGCAGAAAATATTAACAATGCAAATTGCAAAAAAAAGATTATTTGTTGCTATTAAATAACATCCACTGTATAGACCTGTCATAAACACATATTTGCAAGCACACCTCATGTCTTGTCCCTATATTTGCTAGCACACATCATGTCTAGCCCCTATATTTGCCAATACACCTCATGTCTTGTCCCTGCATTTGCTAGCACACCTTACATCTTGCCCCTATATTTGCTAGCTCACCTCACATCTTGCCCCTATATTTGCTAGCACACCTCATGTATTGCCCCTATATTTGTTAGCATACTTAATGCCTTGCCCCTATATTTGCTAGCACACCTCATGTCTTGCCTCTATATTTGCTAGCACACCTCACATATTGCCCCTAAATTTGCTAGCACACCTCATGTATTGCCCCTATATTTGCTAGCATACTTAATGTCTTGCCCCTATATTTGCTAGCTCACTTAATGTCTTGCCCCTATATTTACTAGCTCACCTCATGTCTTGCCACTTTATTTGCTAGCACACCTCATGTTTTGCCCCTATATTTGCTAGCATACTTAATGTCTTGCCCCTATATTTGCTAGCTCACTTAATGTCTTGCCCCTATATTTACTAGCTCACCTCATGTCTTGCCACTTTATTTGCTAGCACACCTCATGTCTTGCCCCTTTATTTTTTAGCACACCTTAATGCTTGCTCCTATAATTGCTAGCACACCTCATGTATTGCCCCTATATTTGCCAGCACACTTCATGTCTTGCCACTTTATTTGCTAGCACACATCATGTCTTGCCCCTATATTTGCTCGCACACCACATGTATTACCTCTGTTCTCTTCTGCAGGGTATATCCAGCGCCGTCTCATCAAGGCCATGGAGAGTGTGATGGTCAAGTACGATGGAACCGTCAGAAATCAGGTACAGTGATACAGATTAATGTATATAGGTCTCATGGTCACTAATTCAATGAGGTATTTATATATGTAGATTAAGTTTCAGAAGGCCACTAAGTCATAACTAAAAAACATGAACACAAGGTATATTATATCATGCCTGCAGATTGAACAGCTCATTCAATTGCTTGATATAACTGAATACGTTCAATATATCCATGACTTGTTTCACCTCTGGTTGAACAGCTGATTGAGCTTTGTTGAAATTAATGTTTAATTTTATTGATACGATGACTTAAATTTACTGTAGTATGAACGTTGGACCCAGCTTTATTGAAATAATAGTTTAAATTCTGTAAATCTCCGACTATTATTTCACTGCAGGCTCAATGAATTAATGACTATTTTTCACATGATAGAAAATAATAATTACTTATATTTTCACCAATGTTCAATCAATCAATTACTGTAATTTCACTTAAGGCTCAATCAATCATTGGCTATTATTTCACTGTAGGGTTAATATATTTGTTACTGTTATTTCTCTTCAGGTTAAATGAATCAACGACTATTATTTGACCATAGGTACAGTTACTTATATATTACCATATATGCCATGAATCAATAACAATGTTTTTACAGCAGGTTCCATGAATCAATGACTATTATTTCACCGAAGATTTAAATAAAAAATTGCTCATTTTCACTGTAGGCTCAATCAATGACTGTTATTTCACCAATTTTTTCAATAAAACAGAGACTATTATTTCACCACAGGTTCAATGTAGCAGTGATTATTATTTCTTCACAGTTGCAATTAATCAAGACTATTATTTCACAACAATGACAATAATTCAAACACTATTATTTCACCACTGTTTCAATAAAAAATGACTTATTGCATCACAGGATAAATGAATCAAATACGATTATTTCACTGTAAACTTAATATAATTGTGGCTATTATTTGACCACATGTTTAATTAATAAATGGCTGTTTTTTCACCACAGGTTCAATGAATTGATGACTATTATTTCACTACTGTTACAATGATTAATATATCACCGCAGTTATAACAATGGCTATTATTTCACCAGTTGCGATGACTCAATTTCTTTTTATTCAACCGCAGTTTCAATGAATTCAAACCCCTGCAGGTTCAATTAATCAAAGACTATTATTAAATTGCAGTTTCAATGAATACTGACTATTATTTCCCTGCAGGTTGAGCAGCTGATCCAGCTGCGTTATGGAGAAGATGGGCTGGATGCTACGAGGGTCGAGCTCCAGGCACTGCCCACACTCAAACCTTCCAACAGGGCCTTCGAAAAGAACTTCAAGTTTGACGCCACCAACGAGAGGTGTGTTCTTGCCATGGTTTCTAGTCATTCATGATGAAGGTGAACTTGTGTATGTAATGTCTTTGGTCTTTAAAGTTTAGCATATATAATGGTAAGATGGCATTTTGATTTTCATACCTCTGTGAATAGGAATAAAGTGAAAATATGTCTGCGACAAGAAATTTGCAGCCCTATGTTGTTTATATATTAAGTGAATCATTACCTTTAATGACATATCACAAAGATAAACAACAATGAGGACATGCACAAAGACTGTGGTAACCAACTCTTGATGGTTAAAGGCAAGCATCCGGGTTTTAGCCGGGGTAAACTCCTTGGAAGAATGATTTGTTAGCAATGGTGAACTAGTTTATGGGCAAAAATACTTCATTCACTCCCTTGTTTAACAACACATTCTTTTGCTTACATTTTACAGGCAGTTGAAGAAGAGTTTGACGGAGGATGTGGTTTGCGACCTCCTCTCGGATGCCAACTGTCTGTCTGAGATAGAGCAAGAATGGGAGCAGCTTGTAGATGATCGTAACGCGATCCGTCAGATCTTCCCGTCCGGGGACAGCAAGGTCGTGTTGCCATGTAACCTGCAGCGGATGATCTGGAACGCTCACAAGATCTTCAAGATTAACAAGCGTAGCTTGACAGATATACATCCGACCAAAATCATTGATGGTGCGTGATTTTCTTTTCTTAAATATTGCCCAATTGACAGTATTCTATGCATACTTAGATACAAAAATTGCAGCCAATAGGTCTGTGTATCAGACATATAAAGCCTGTTTTCCTGACCCAGTCATTTAATGGAAAAAGTCCCTCATCTCCTAGGATGTTGCTAGATTTACACCCCAATTTAACATCCACAGATGTGAGGCAGCTGTGCAAGAGACTGACTGTGGTGCCTGGAAACGATCACCTCTCTATCTAGTCCAATGAGAACGCCACCATCCTGATGAAGGTGCTAATCCGGTCTACGTTCTGCTCCAAGCGCGTCATTGAGGAGTTCAGGCTGTCCAACGAGGCTTTTGTTTGGCTGATTGGAGAGATTGAGACTAAGTTCCAACATGCCCAGGTATGACATAGTTCCTTGGCTGTTGTCTCAGAATGTTTGTTTGATTCACAGTCCCATACAGTGTTCTGCCACGACTCTTTACTGATGGGGACAGGGGCCCTTTAGGGTTAAAAAAGTGGGGACAAAAAGGAAAAATCTGGAGACACAGAAATATATTTGTAGCAGAATTTAATTTTTAGAAACTAATTATCTTTTACTTGCACTCTTAAATTTGCTTGTTTTCTTCTTGCAGCCAGTCTACAGGAAGTTACATTCTAATTCAACCTTAAACATTTTAAAAACTTTTTAAAACTGTCAAACAATAGTCAACATATTTACAAAACTTTGAACAGATTTATGGTCATTGAACCCAGCATTGCGTGTCAATAATTGTTCGATAATTAGAATTACTGATATTTAAGGCGTTTTTTTTGTGCTTTATGCACAAAGTGCATGTCATTTTGTTGTTGTCAAACAATGACCAAGACAATTTTTTGAAGCCAATTGGCTTGAAACGTATATTTAGGGGCAGACTTTTTTGTCATTGCTAAACGATGTTGGGACTTGGGAAGACTCTGTAGGGGTGTTATTAGTGTTATCGTCATATTTTCTAATTTTACTTGCCGGAGGAAAAAAACTAAAATGGATTTTGTTTTCTTCAGCCGGTCACTTTCCGCCATTTTGATTGGTTGTTGTAATCTCAACTTACCAATGCAATAAAGTGTTATTAAAGTAAATTTACCTTTGGCTGCAAAATGACGTCATGTCCAATGAAATAATTCGTTCTTATTACACATTCACTCGATTACTTTACCGACTTACAAATTGAATAGATTAGTTTCTGTTACTAATTCCTGTGCGCCCGCGGACCCATATACAGAAAACGGGTGGGGACAAATCTTTTATTTTGCGCCAATGACGCAAGGGCGCATCCACGGCAGAACACTGCCATATAAATTAACTGCTTCTCTTATCTCAGATCTGGATCAAGTGAAACAATTTATTGAGAATGATTGCTTAAAAAAGACTAACTAGCGGGTAGTTACAGTTGTTTTTTAATTGCAACTTTTACTTCTAGAATTGATAAAGATAATTATAGACTTAGTAAATTGCTTCTTTTGTAAACAGGGTATATTTAACCAGGTTTTCCGAAGGAAAAAACTGGTTATTAGATTGGCGAATGCGGGCGGGCTGGCTGGCTGGCTGGCGGGCTGGCGGAACAAGCTTGTCCGGGCCATAACTATGTCGTTCATTGTCAGATTTTAAAATCATTTGGCACATTTGTTCACCATCATTGGACGGTGTGTCGCGCAAAATAATTACGTCGATATCTCCAAGGTCAAGGTCACACTTTGAGTTCAAAGGTCAAAAATGGCCATAAATGAGCTTGTCCTGGCCATAACTATGTCATTCATTGTGAGATTTTAAAATCATTTGGCACATTTGTTCACCATCATGGGATAGTGTGTCGCACGAAAGAATCACTTCAATATCTCCAATGTCAAGGTCACCACGACTAAAAATAGATTATTTTTTTTAAACAAACTTACAAAGGGGGTTAATTTTGTTTGTTCATTTCAAAAGTTCAGTTTGAGTTTTCTCCCTTTATCAGATTTTTTTTTCACAATGAAAACCTGGTTTTGTGACAATTTTGTCTCTTGTTTACATCTGAAATAATGCTATGCCCAAGACGTCCTGATTTTTCTCTGGCCATATTTGCTAGCTAATCAGGGTCTAACTTTCATGGTCTGAAAACAGCAAGTTAAGAGTTGGAATTAATTTCCTGTATATCTGCTTACCTTTATTTAGATACACCTTCTTTAGATTGGGGCATTTCGCTTTTTTAACTACATACGCTCACCTTCAATTACTCTGAACATGTAATGTGCACCCTATACACACATTGCTTCTAAATCCAGTGACCTATTTTCAGTTCCATTTATCCATGTGCACCCTTTACACACATTGCCCCTTTATCCAGTGACTTATTTGCAGGTCCACCCTGGTGAGATGGTGGGAGCCCTTGCCGCCCAGTCCCTGGGAGAGCCCGCCACCCAGATGACCTTGAACACGTTCCATTACGCCGGTGTGTCTGCCAAGAACGTCACCCTGGGTGTGCCCAGGCTTAAGGAGATCTTTAACATCTCCAAGAAGCCCAAGACCCCCTCACTGACAGTGTTCCTCACTGGTCAGGCATCCAGGGACGCTGAAAAGGCCAAGGTTAGTGGTGTGTAGTTGTTTGGTAAATCAATTTGATTATTAGATCACTAATCAAAACAACGATGTAGTGTTTATTTGCTGAGAATTTAGTGTTAATTTGTTTTCACATTTCCCTTCCACTTTTCCCAGGACGTGCTGTGCCGTCTAGAGCACACGACCCTTCGCAAGGTTACGGCTAACACCGCCATCTACTACGACCCAGACCCCACCAACACAGTGATTGCTGAGGACCAGGAGTGGGTGAACGTGTACTATGAAATGCCAGATTTTGATGTGACCAAGATCTCCGCCTGGTTGCTTCGTATAGAGCTGGACAGGAAGAGGATGACAGATAAGAAGCTGACCATGGAGTCGATATCGGAGAAAATCACTGCTGGTGAGTGATTCTTGTGGTATAGTTAACACCCCCCCCCCCATAAAAAAAGAAAGTAGATACGAGTAGGGGTAAGACTAGATTCACCATGGACAGCTTTGTGATTTGTCCAATAAATACACTTTTCAACATACAACTTTTAAACTTGCGTCCATTAAAAAAACTTACCCTTTAAAATTTTGATATTTAGCTCGGCGTTTTCGGAGAAAACCCAAGGTATTGTCATAGCCAGCTTGACGTCTGACGTCCGCGTCGTGCAAAAACCTTTACATTGGCTCTAAAATCAAAGTGCGTCCACCTACAACTTTCAAACTTCATATGTAGATGTATCTAGATGAGTTCTACACTCATTTTGGGGTCATTAGGTCAAAGGTCAATGTCACTGTGACCTTAAAAAAAATAAAAAATTCTGACAAGCTTTCATTTATTCAAAACTGCACCCGTAGCCGAGCATGGTACCCGTTATGCAGTGCTCTTGTTATATAACATGATAATTATTAATTTGGACTTAATAAGCATAATATTTTACTACTCTCAAAGCACTTTTGGTAGAAGTAGATATTTACCATCATATAGTAATGATGTCAATCCTCTACTGCTATTTTGTAGGTTTCGGTGATGACCTGAACTGCATTTTCAATGATGACAATGCAGAGAAGCTTGTATTACGACTGAGAATCATGAATTCTGAGGACAGCAAGATGCAAGAGGTACATTCAATCAGTTCTTTGTATTAAGCACTTCGATCATACCTCCCTCCTTACTTTCCAGGCATGGAATGGGGTTTATTTGTTACTATAAGTCGGTCATTGAGTCTATCTGCAAACAGTGTGTGGAGCTAACTACTTCAGTTTTTTTAAAGAGATTAAATTGAAGTAAAGATGCCCATCACACTTCAACCTCAGTGATCTACCCATTCCTGAACATAGCTGACAAACTGGTACTTGGAAACTTCTTTACGCAACTCATTTTTCCACTAAAGAAAATTGCAGATGTAGGCTTCATGCTCACAGATTCAGGGGCATCATTTCATCCTTTTCAATGTCCTTTCTTTCTATCTTGATGCCTATATGATAGAAGTATATCATGATAACTGAATATTCATTACTATCCCTATTCAGTAATCCCTTTCGGAACTTGGATTTTCTGTACTGTACATGAAAAGTAGGATAATATCTAGGCTTCAATGGAACTTGTTTCTATTTCATTATTTAAATAAAATCTTCTTTTAATTTCTTCTTAGATTTTATGAGTTTTTACAAAAACATGTTAGTTGCAAATAGCTGAAATATTTCATTGTTTATCATGGCACATTTGAACTGAATTTTTGTAATATCAGAAGAGTTGTTATTTCAGAAGGATTTAAATAATTTCAGGAGGTTAAAAAAAAATCAGAAATTTTATAATTAAAATTTAGTACTTAAGTAATTTCAAGTTAACTTGTTTACATGTCCATGCTGTTTTCAGACACTAGGTATTGAAGCTGTCCGAAAATCGATAGAGAAGGAAATGAACCATGTGATCTCCTTTGACGGCTCCTATGTGAACTACCGCCACCTGGCTTTGCTGTGTGACGTTATGACTGCAAAAGGTCATTTAATGGCCATCACACATCATGGTATCAACAGGCAGGAGACTGGCGCACTGGCTCGATGTTCCTTTGAAGAGACTGTAAGTACTTGATACTAAGGGGTCTTTTACTTCCAGCTATAACAGGTTTATTATGCTCCCCCCTAATTTATTTTGGTGGGACCATATAGTCGCCGCTTCGTCTGTCCGTCCGTCCGTGCACAATTTTTGTCCGGGCTATTTCTCAGCAACTAATGAACGGAATTCAATGAAACTTTATGGGAAGCTTCACTACCAAGAGGAGATGTGCATATTATCAGCGGGTTATGTTTGATGATTTTTCACAGAGTTATGGCCCTTTGAAATTTTCTATAAAACAATTCTTGTCCCCCCAACTACTGTGCCCTCAAGACGTTTCCTTTATCTGAATATATAGTGCAATATTGTGACAAAAAAAAAATTGGGGGAGCATCACCCGTCTCCGACAGTTTCTTGTATATAAAAGTTACTGATAACTGGAATTGTAAATTGAATTTTCAGATCACTATTTTTTTTCTTTGGAAGTACTTGATATGGTTCTTTTGCCTCCTGATAAATAGTTGATAGTTAGGTTTCTTCAGGTTTTGAAAGGTTCCAGTAAAAACTCGGCAATTGTACAAGGTACTGAAAACGGAACTATTTTGTTAGATAAATTGTTCTTTTATATTGAGCTTTAAATGAATTTTGAGAGCCCTAATTTTTAGAAAATAATATTTATGCAAATGACCTTATGTATCAAAACTATCTCAACATAAGTTTTTATGCCCCCGGATCGAATGATCGGGGTTATATTGTTTTTGGCCTGTCTGTCATTCTGTCCCAAAACTTTAACCTTGGTCATAACTTTTGCAATATTGAAGATAGCAACTTTATATTTGGCATGCACGTGTATCTCATGGAGCTGCACATTTGAGTGGTGAAAGGTCAAGGTCATCCTTCAAGGTCAAATGTCAAATATATTGCTTCAAAGCGCAGTAGGGGGCATTGTGTTTCACAAACACAGCTTTTGTTCTTAACTGAGACAAAATATCTCCAATATTAACACTCTAATGATATTAACAAAATGATATAAAAACTCCAGAAATAAGTCGTGTATGTTGCATTTCTTCTTTGAGTGAAATCTCGTATGTTGATACAAAGATGGTGTGTTACTTAAGACTATGACTATTATTTTAATATTTCCTAGGTTGATATTCAGATGGAAGCTGCAGCCCACGCTGAGTCTGACCCAATGAAGGGCGTGTCTGAGGCGATCATGCTGGGACAGCTGGCGCGTATCGGCACAGGTTGCTTTGACCTGCTCCTGGACGCAGAGAAGTGCAAATATGGCATGGAAATACCCAACACCATGGGGCCTGGCATGATGGGAGGTGAGTGGGTGGTGTAGGATGGGGTGGGGGGTATAATTGGTTGGTTTTGATAAAGTCTGATTGCTTTCATTTAGTTAGTAAGTTTTTACAATGTTTGGCTGTTTTGAAATGCACTTTATTAGGTAACTAATAGGTATTTCCCATTTCAAGATGTATTATAAAAAATGTAAGTGTCGCATTAATTCACTTTATTTCACACAAAAATAAATTCAAATTAATATAATAAAAAACATTATCTCAGAAAAATGTACTCGTAAAAATAAATTTGTTGAACTCCTCTTGCATATTGTTCATCATTTTGTATCAACATGCATGATTAAAAGTTGCTGTGAAATCTATTGGCATACAATAATTAAATTTCTATTTTCCTATTTCCAGGTCTAGGCATGATAATGGGTGTGGCCGGCAGCCCTGCTCCGGGAATGTCCCCGCAGATGACCCCCTGGAACCAGGGCGCTACTCCCGGGTACGCAAGTGCCTGGTCCCCAGGGGTGGGAAGCGGTATGACCCCAGGGGCAGCTGGATTTTCACCGTCTCAAAGCGAGAGCGGTTACAGTCCTGGCTACAGTCCTGCCTGGTCACCACAGCCTGGCTCACCCAGCTCGCCCTCCAGCCCGTATATTCCGAGCCCGAGAGGTCCAATGTCGCCCAGCTACAGCCCCACCTCCCCTTCATATATTCCCAGCTCGCCTGCAATGTCTGGAGGCACTCCACAGAGTCCTGGGTACTCTCCCACCAGCCCCAGTTACAGTCCAACAAGCCCTGGGTATTCACCGACATCGCCTAACTACAGTCCGACATCACCATCGTATTCACCTACAAGTCCATCATACAGTCCTACGAGTCCATCATACAGCCCGACCAGTCCGTCATATTCCCCAACCAGCCCAAGCTACAGTCCAACAAGTCCTAGCTACTCTCCAACGTCGCCCAGTTACAGCCCTACTTCACCGAGCTACAGTCCGACAAGCCCCAGCTATTCCCCAACCAGCCCTAGTTATTCTCCCACGTCACCGAGTTACAGTCCAACCTCACCCTCCTACTCCCCCACATCCCCTAGCTACTCCCCCACGTCCCCGAGCTACAGCCCTACAAGCCCCTCTTACTCCCCCACCTCCCCTAGCTATTCCCCTACGTCTCCCAGTTACTCCCCTACGAGCCCCAATTACAGCCCCAGCTCGCCCAGCTACAGCCCCTCCAGCCATAGCTACTCCCCTTCGTCACCTGCTTACTCCCCCTCCAGTCCGAACTACAGCCCCTCTTCACCCTCATACTTTCTCCTCACCGAAATACAGCCCACAATCCCCCTCCTACTCGCCAACAAGCCCCTCATATTCACCCTCCAGTCCCAAATATTCACCCACATCGCCGAGCTACTCCCCTGGAAACTTCAGCTACTCGCCAAGCTCCCCTCAATATTCCCCCTCATCCCCGGCATATTCACCCTCCTCCCCTGCATACAGCCCAGGCATGGCCAGTGACCGAGGCTCACACAAGTACTCGCCAAGCTCCCCACAGTACAGTCCGACATCCCCAACATATTCTCCCTCAAGCCCACAGTACTCGCCTGCCAGTCCAAGCTATTCTCCATCAAGTCCGCAATATTCGCCCGCTAGTCCGTCATACAGCCCATCAAGTCCACAATACAGTCCTTCGTCCCCTGCTTACACTCCAACAACTCCGAAGTATTCCCCTACTAGCCCGACATACAGTGCTGCAGATGATAGTGATTCAGATTAGGCTTATGTGGGGAGCTGAATTGTGTTGTAACTCTTACAGTGTTGACTTGTACCATAACAAAAAAAGGCAGATATCATGTCATTATTTCTTATTCAGTCAGTTTTATGAGGAACATTGATCGTGTGTTTGTATTAAACCTTTTGTGATATTGACTTTCGCCATTCACATTCAGTTTTGGAGGTTATTGTTGTTTTTGTCATAGGCTTAGATGTTATATTTTGTAAAGAAACAAGCCATGTTTGTTTGGCATATACATGGACTTGAATGCTACAATTCAGACATATGTCTTGAATTAACAATGGCAAAAATCATTCATGTACCTTGCATATGACTTTGCCCATTTAAGTCAGTACTGGCAAAATGTGTTGATAATTGATATATAAATATATATATATATATATATTCTCAAATTGTGTACAAAAAGCGAAAACAAATTCTTAATGGTGTTGGTTGTGTAAGCTATATGTGTGTACATACATGTTAAGTAGAAATTGTCCTTGTAAGTGTTAGAAGAGTGTATGCAATATTTGTTATGAATGTATGTTTTGCATGAAAATCTCGTGTGGCTTTTAAGCAGACAATGTGACAATGACTATAAAAATATGTTGTATTAAAACTGTAATTGCAATGCGGTGTTATTCTTTAGTTGTATTGTTGATCACATTTGGGGCTGAATTTTGCATTTTTTTGAATGTCGGGTCTTCCAAGTACCGGTATTTGTTTTTGTGAACAATATATTACTTATTGTAAGAATCAAATATTGAAAAAGTTCATAGATTATTTTGATTTTCTTGAACACTTAATTCATCAATCTGTATTGGTGACAGTTTGTTTAACTTGATAATTGAAAACATGTGTTGACTTCAGATTCATTACATCATGTTTGTTTCTCTGTATATATGTGTATAGGATATGTAATATTTTGTTTCATTGGTAACATCTCTTGAACATACAGACATAGAGGCTCAATGCAACTATGTCTAGTGCTATCTATATAAAGTTGTCTGAAGAAAGAATTAGTACTATTTGTGAATAATTTGTGAATAAACCATCTATTTAGTGTTTAAAATATATGTATTAATTATGTGTGATTTTGTTGTATGTATATTTTTATCATAATCATTGTAAATATGTATCTCAAACTTAATTGTTCATTGTTGTACAAAATTGGATAATTACATTTATTTTTGCTCACGGTACATACCAAATTCCTTTCATATTCACTGTAAATGCCATTAAGAAGTTTTCAATCCTCCAAAATGCAGGACTGTTTAATTAAACACTGTTGGATGTGTATTAAATAATTTTGATTTATATATATTTTTATGGGTGGTAAATGCAAACCATGAGGTATGAATAACAACAATTACATCTATCTATAAAAATAATAGTGTCATAATTTTTATTTTATCAAGAATTGACAAATATTTTGAGATGGAAATGTAAACTCTATTTTACTGTATAGCGCTCATGTTCGGGGTGGGGTTACTTTTTCATTATTAATATGCAGATTTCCAACACTAATGTTGTTCTTTGTCTATGGAAAAATCTGTGCAAATCAATAAATTCCTTAAAATAAACATTTGTCCCATTTTTAACCAGGTTTTCCGAAGGAAAAAACTGGTTATTAGATTGGTGAATGTGGGCAGGCGGGCTGGAGGGCGGAACAAGCTTGTCCGGGCCATAACTTTGTCGTTCATTGTGAGATTTTAAAATCATTTAGCACATTTGTTCACCATCATTAGACAGTGTGTCGCGCGAAAGGTCAAGGTCACAATTTGAGTTAAAAGGTCAAAAATTGCTATAAATGAGCTTGTCCTGGCCATAACTTTGTCGTTCATTGTCAGATTTTAAAATCATTTGGCACATGTGTTCACCATCATTAGACAGTGTGTCCCGCGAAAGAATTACGTCGATATCTCCAAAGTTAAGGTCACACATTGAGTTCAAAGGTCAAAAATGGCCATAAATGAGCTTGTTCAGGCCAGATCTATGTCATTCATGTTGAGATTTTAAAATCATTTTGCACATTTGTTCACCATCATGGGACGGTGTGTGGCACGAAAGAATTACGTCAATAATTCCAAGGTCAAGGTCACCACGACTAAAAATATATTTATTTTGATACAGATGGGGTTAATTATAAACAATTATCAGATAAAGGGAGACAACTAAAACTGAACTGATTTAATCAGTTCAGTTGTCTCCCTTTATCTGACTTTTTTCACATTGAAAACCTGGTCTTGTGACAATTTTGTCCCTTGTCTTTACTTAACTTGAATTACCTTTAAATATTATATGCACATATATTTTACTCAAATGAACAGTAATGTTACATGTATTGCGTGAATATGAAGTGGTTTCACAATATATATAATAGTGTTAAACCATTCACTGGCAATGTAGAAGTTGTAAAGATATTGAAAGTTGATGTTACTTAAGAATCGAAAGTTGAGAAGTTGTAATCAAAAGACAGTATTTTACATGATTTAAGATCGATCTGAATATATTCAATCAATAGCTGTCGTTTTTGGTCTGTAAATATTTGTCTTGATAGACCACAGTTAGAATTTAGAAGTGGTTTTTCTCCTTTAACTATTATGCACCCACGAAGTTGTAGGCAACAAGCATCGCGCTTGTCTTGCCATGTGCCTGCATATAAGAACATGGACTTTAATCCTTAAGCTTATGTTTTCAACTACTTCTCAAACTTCACAGTGGAATTACCTAAGGTGATCGTAATTAAAGGACGGTAACGATATTTGCATGATTATGGACTCTGTCACTGTTCCACTCTAGATTATATTAGCTTGAAGCTTGTTTAATAAAGCCCCTTTCATTTATGAGTGAATCTTGCTTTAACTCTTACAGCTGAATAACTTTTATGTGCGGATGATCATCAAGAAAGGAATTTAAGCTGCCACACTTTTTGGCAGATGATCAAACACTTAAAGGGACCTTTTCACAGATTTTGTCATGGAGTTCGTCGTTAAATACTTTATATTGATAAATGTAAACATTGGATCTAAAAAGCTCCTGTAAAAACAAAAATAAGATTAAAGAAAAAAGTAACCCTTAACTGGGCTCGAACCGCTGGCCCCTGGAGTAAAATTCTAATGCAACATTTATCGCCCAACATTTAATTGTGTCAAAACATTTTTCCACATGCTATTCCGACCGAATTTGAAACTGGGTCTCATGTAATCAAAAATAGGTCAAAGAAGGGAAAAGCTTTTTAACACAATAGAGGCCACACCCATTACACAATATTCATAAAACTTGAAGAGAACATTTGTACAATTTATATCTCGGTCGAGTTAACAACGAGGTAAACGTAGGGTAAAAACTAGGCAAGTATGTCAAATTTTAACAAAGCCTGTAAACACTCTAGAGGCTAAATATTTTGCCCGATTGTCCTCAACCTTTTCGTTTATGTTTGGTCTGATGAGTTCGTCGACAAGAGGAATATGGTACCTGTCAATTGAAAAACATGACAGTCATAAGGGGTGTAGTTTTCGTTAAGTGACTATTGAAACCAATAGTCGCGGGAAGTCGCTTGTTTTACCTACTAAAACGTGCTCAGAACATTTTATATCATGTTCTAATTTTATTCTTGAGCAACATATGAGTGTAAGAAGAGCTAGAATTCATTAATGGATAAGTAGCCCCGTCTGTTTTTATGAACAAAACGACCATGTCACAGACCTCAATCTACGGTTTGAGGCCTCTATAACGCTCAAAATCAACGAACATTTCGCAAAATATTTCGTAAAATAAAGTTGACACCTAAACAATCAAGTGTTCCTTATAGCAATAGTACGGAAGCTATAGAGGGACATTTTTCGTTACTTGTTACGAGTTATTTATTATTACTTATTTGTTATGAGCTACCGTAATTACTCTATGTTTTCGGACACATAAACATAATTTTTTTTTTTGTGTCCGAAAACTTAGATACGAAAAATATTCACAAAATACCGGTGTCCGAAAACTTAAAGAGTCGAAAATTACAGTGTCCGAAAATAGCGTCAATTGTATCGACGACTACCGATATTATCACGTGCTTGTAAAAAAACCGTGCCGTATAGCATAAATTACATTCATATATGTTTGCACTGCATTTTAAATTATTTTAAATGCTTAATTTATTTTACAGAAAGTTACTACAAGGTTGTACTTTGATCAACGAGTTCAAAGATGAGCATATGATGTACCGATACTCGCTAGTATGAACCTGTAATTTACGCAATAAAAAAAGGAAAATATGAATTCTTTGTTTGTTCATTTCCGATAGTTGTTGTCTAACACCTTCCATTGTTCGTAAAACTTATAATACAGTACAGCTCACGCAAAACCAACAAATTCCGCGATCCGCGGAGTTTGACGACATCAATTATTCGCGGAGTCGACTCGGCATCGACCATCTCGTCGCCGAGTCGCCGTGTCTGTTCGCCGAGACACGCCGCGGCACGCCTCGGCATGATGCCGAGGAAATTGTTGGTGATATGACGCTGAGTCACTCGGCGAACAATCTTATAAACTATAATTTACCTGGGATAGAAACTGATTACAAGTTCCGAAATCATGATGTTTATTAAATGTAGATTAACTACGTTCGGATAATTCCTCTTAATAAATTATAATTTAAACACACTGTATCGCTACCGTTACGCTGTTTCAATTCCTTCATTACTGAAACAATTAGTGTATTGTATACTGAATGCAGCTTCTTGGGAAAACAGGGCTTAATGCATATGCATAAATTGTCAACCCAGTACCAGAGACTGTCTCTAAACGAAAAACACCATAGAATCAGAAAGTGTCGTCCTTGATTAGCTTGTGCGAACTGCACTGGCTAATCAGTGTGCACAGGACACCACTTATTGGACATACATAAGGCCCCGTTTTCCCTGAACGCAGCCAATATGTACAGATTTCAATGACAAACTGGCCAATGTCGTCGCACAGGCTGTTAAACACTATTGATTACATACACACACTCACTGTCTGCAGTGTACCAGTGGTGAAGCATAAACAGGCTAATCAGTGTGCACAAGCAGATGCGGTGGTCATCGTTCTTAGGGTAGTTAAGAGCAGACCGACTTGCAAAACTAGCTCTTAACCTTAATTGTTCGCAAGCGAACAACTAACAAGAGAGGTGTTTGTCAGAAACACAATGCCCCCTTCTGCGCCGCTTTGAAGCCATATATTTGATATTTGACCTTGAAGGATGACCTTGACCTTTGACCACACAAAATGTGCAGCTCCATGAGATACACATGCCTGCCAAATATCAAGTTTCTATCTTCAATATTGCAAAAGTTATGACCAATGATAAAGTGTTCGGACGGACGGACTGACGGACAGACAGACAGACAGACGGACGGCTTGACGGACAGTTCAAAAACTTCATGCCACTCTTCGGGGGGGGCATAAAAAAACACGTACGTATGCCAAATACTGCTGTTCACAGAACATTATTGTATTTCAGCTAATGGAACCACATATATCTCAGACACGTGAAGTATCATATGCAAATGATGATGGTGATGAAAATGACGACGACGACCACGACGCCGCCGCCGCCCCGCCACCGCCGCCGATGCTGCTGCTGCTGCTGATGATGATGATGATGCTGATTATGTTCAATATCACGACCGCATTTGAACATAGATGTAGAAGTGGACCGCTAAACATTAAAACTGACGTGTATACATGTACATCGAACAAGCATAATAGGCTTCAATTTAACCCTTTACCACTTAGATATGTATTTTCACGCATTTGTAGTCCCTTGGAAAGTTATATTTAATTTAAGACCTTTCTTACTCGATTCAAGCTCTTAAGCCTTCATCTACAAACATTATATACTGATGAGCAGCAAACAACATTAAACCTGAACAGACTGCGAGTTACTCACAGGAGCACATTGGCAATCGAAATAGCGCGAATTCTGTACCCCGCAAATTCATGTGTTGAACATTACGTTAAGAAAATAAGAACAATGTCATTACATTATTCTTACAAAATTCCTTGCGTGTCATGAATTACCAAAAGGTTGTAATCGTAACACTATTATACGTTTGCCTTACATATACGTATCGAAGGCAATGATACGTGAAGTTTTCAGTGGTAAACCTTCATCATGATTTTTGGCAAAATATGCATTGAAACATTTGGTATTTATACCTGCTCTAACCGCCACACTTAAAATGATCGCATTACCAAAAAGCTTTAAAATGACGACGAAAATGATCACCTGAACACTATTTTAGACTTAAATAATCAATTTACATAATCGCGCCTGTAACTTAAGAAGCCTCTCCAAACAAATATTCAGCAATCAATACAACCATGACCTACTTAAATACAATGGCTGTTTAACAAGTTAACATGTAATATAATGTGATTCACATAACTACTGAAAACCACACTATGGCGCATAGGCGTTTGCAAGTAACAGGATTAAAGCTCCTAACTGCAATGTAAAGCGTGTTGTTCATGAATGTTCCTTATTCTTGATCATACAAATAGTTTTCCGAAAGGGCTTGATGTATATTACTATACATAATGCAAAACATTTACAATGGCAGGAAAATAATATGATCGGAAGAAACACGTATTAAATATCCTTGCATAATGACACATCAGACCACCATGGCATGCACTTGTTTAATTGTTCTTAAGTGTTAATACTCTCTTGGTTAGTCGTTGGAAATTCTACACATTTGATACTAATCTTCCTGTTGTCATGGACAATTAAGAAACTACATTCAGCCTGCTGGTATGCAAAATATATTAATGTAGAGCAGGCTTGGCTGGGATATTGATTTTATCAGACCGCCATTCCCGGGCGTTGTATCAGATTGCAAAGATACAATACGTATTCAAATGTTTGTTTGAAAACTAACGGCGCACTGTCATGTTTTCAGCGCTAACATGCACGTAGGCCATGCTTAAGTACGGTATACTTTTCCACAATGAAATTGAGGCCTTGACATAAATTATTGCATTTTTAAGAGGGTTTTAACATGCAATTTAGTTGCAGTTTCGTAACATGTTACCGCTGTGTGCTGTAAACATTAAGCTTGTAATATGATGCGGGAATAAAAGTAGGCCTGTTACAGGGAGCTTACACTTTTGAATGAAATAAGAAAACGAATGAGGTGTATTGCCAATATATGAAGGTGCGGCACTAGTCCCCCATTTATATGTGGTACTATATTTTTGTGCTTTATTATTCACATATCCATAATACTTATAATGAGTTTATGGAAAAGAAGATTATATAAAGTACAACATGGTAGATAATAAGACGAGACTTAATGTCATTTGCAGTACATAGGATATACACTTTTTTTATTAAAAAAACAAACATAATAAAATGCAACATGAATTCAAAACCATAAATATATATAATAAAAATATGTTATGTGTTTCTATTATACAATTAATCGATTTTATGATGCTTGTTTCAAACAGAAAATGATAACTGATCGCACTTAATAAAATAACTCATCCTATTACGTGTATATCCCAGTAAACCATGTCTCGTAGGAAAAGAATATAAATACACATATAAAAACTTTAAGTGTATTATCAATAACGTAAATAATGGCCAGCTTGTAGGGGAATTTTCTTTTCTTTATTTAAGAGTGTGCAAATCTAGTATCAGTTTAACGATCGGTATGTCCAGTTCCGAAAATTGGAATAACAAATATATATCAAGCATTTGCGTTACACACGGAAGTTTTATACATAAAAGTAGTTAATAAGATATCAGCTATGTCTGCCCGACTTAAGTTATTCAATGAAAATAATTGGCATTGCAAATATGTTCTTCCCATTTCACAAAATCTTAAAACAGCAAGCCCAAAAATTAAAGGACGTACTTGCTAACCTATGTTATCATATACAAAAACAAGCTTTGCAGGGGTATCGATTGCAACAGACCGGGATTTTCTAAAGCCGTATCAGATTTCACAAGTACAATTTAAACTTATGAGGCGTTCGCCATGGGTCTTATAAATATTGGTTGTATTAACATAAACGAAATATCAAGCGCACAAGCCCTCCCGTTCATCATGTTTAAGGTACACGATCTTCAACAATAGAAAAATACATACTAGTAATACATGCCATGGCCAATGCGTCCCAACAATATATACCAGAGTGCAAGCTTCATTTTTATATTATAACGGGTATTTGAACATAACATACATACTTTGGAATTTTTACAAGTTTAAGATTTATAAAAATATGTTATGTTAAAGGTTTAATAATCGTACGGTCAAATAAAACATTATATCAAATCGCTGAAGGCACTGAAGTTGTTCGCTATTGCATAATCTTAGTTTTCAAAATTATGTTATAGCTTTTTATATCGCAAGTTTGAAATGCACACAACCCATTCAAATTTATAAAGAGTGTGTCGCAAAGCACAGGTTGAGATGTGGGTGCACTGTTTATCCTCATAGTAATGTTATAGAGATAACTTAGACAAAGCAACAACAATATGTCTCTCTTTTTTCGCAGATGGTTGCTGCACTGGCAGCCATCTTTAGAATTGTGGTTGCCTTGCTAAAGAATAACAAGCCTAGAATCATGTACATGTTGTAAAATGTGTATCTAATACTACATTTATTTTCTTTAAATTATTGAGCAACAATTTTGGCGACATGACAGACGTTTAAAGCAAGTCTCGTTTCCGAAATAATCTACGGGATTTAACTGTCTAAACTTTAACTCAATATAGATCTAGTTATCGACATACGCAATAATTGTTTTGACAGATGACATCCGATTGATAATTTAATTAAATGAATGCAGATATAGAGAAATGTTATCAATCGCACAGCGTATTTTCTGTGTATGTTTCTATATTTCGATAACATGTGTTATAGATTAGTATACAATCAATATTTGTAAATAGTTAAACTCGGCGAATCGCCGCATCTACGCGGCGTTACTCCGCGAATCGATGCCGAGGCAAAAACAGACGCGGCGTCACTCCGCGAAATTTCGCCGAGTGCCTCGGCATTATGCCGAGTAAATACGCGGCGAAAATACATTAACAGAAGAATCTGTCCGCGGCGTAGCCGCGGACTTTGTTGGTTTTGCGTGAGCTGTACTGTAGGGTGCATCACACTTTGAAGCGTTAAGTATATTTATCACAGTTATTTTTCTGAGAAAGGGGTAGTACCATTGCGGTAGATAATTGAACTGTTAATTGGCACTACGCCTGGTAATTGTCATAACGCTTATTTTCAAAAGAAAGTTGTTTAAGATTATCATAATTGGCACTAATTGACATTATTCCGTTGTTCCACTATTACTTTTAACGTTTAATTACTGATTTCTTTAATCTGATTGGTGAATTATAACGATCCAATCGACGTTCAATCTGCATTATCGGTATATTAGCTTTAATCTGTTTGATAAATTCCATCATTCAAATTACCCTGAGACTTCGAATGTTATTTTAACAATATAATTGTTCACTTTTAATTATGGATAAGTTTGTGAAAATGTAAAAGAAACGGGGCTCTGAGTTTAGGAAAAGACTCATTCAATCCTTCAAAAGAATTGTTCTTACATGTTCCGGTAATCGTAACATGCGTTTTTATTTCAATACAACCTTTTTTCAGTAGTTGTAATGTTCATAAGGAATTTGTTTTATCTATAAATGTCATTCATCAATAATTATGCCCAACATGAATGAAAATGAATGTCATTACCGGTATGAACCGGGTGTGTTGTGTTTGTTGGTCTTATATTACCGGTAAATTGAAATAAAAGCAATAAATCCATGTGCAATAATTTATTGTGTTGTACTCTTCGTTCTCTGCTTTTCAATAAATACAACCACACAGCTTTGCTACCTGAAATTATATGGAACAAAGATATATAATAATAAACATACTGCTTCCTTAAAACGGCATCAATTCAAATGCAATCGGGCGAAACCATTGTTTAATACCGGTTTACAAGGTTATCCACCCAAAACGCAAATGTAATGGTCCGTTGCCCTCAGCATGCACCTGCTGTGTTTTATGATGTTAATCTGGTTGTAAAACCCCATGATCGATGTCATGAGATATCGAACAGGACCGAAATTTGGCAAAATAGCGCTGTAAAATATGCTGTCCGAAAACTTAGAGACATTAATTATGGACGAAAACTCGTGTGTCCGAAAATTAAGAGTCACGAAAAATAATTATTTTTGCTAAAAAAAGGGGTGTCCGAAAACTTAGAGTGTCCGAAAACATAGAGTTATTACGGTACTATCTTACGCGGCAATCGGCCTTTTTGATCATCGAAACTCAAGACGTAGGACGTGAGTTTTCATTTATATTGTGAAGGTGGTTGTAAGTTAGTTGAGCTTATTTTCAATATAGTTTTTAGTTTATGCATTTGAAATAAGTGAGGAAAATAAAATTGGGAAAATGTCCGAAAGATAGCGAACACATAACAAATTTGCTAAATCGAGCTTTGTAATCAGCAAGCTTCTGAAATAACCACCGTTGTTATCTTTTAATTTTAGTGTAACTGTGGTCCTTCTGGTTGTAGTTTATTTAGGGTAAAAATCTGGAAAATGGGTCTCGGCAAGTGGCTAAACGAAATCATTAAAATGTACCGTATAAATTACCTTATTCAAGTGTTGGATCATGGTTACTTGCATGCAGTTGCTACATACGCTCAAGAGGTTTAAAATGTGAAGATGTTTAAATGTGATGCATGTTTTTTTTCAGAGATTATCACATAGTTGAGTCCAAGCGTATACAAGAGGCAGTGTTTGACACTAACTATTCCGAGTAAGGAGTTCGTTGGACTCCCTTCTTCTAGAATTTAGGTGTCCGACCATACTTCAGGAAGTCCTAAAATATTACCCTTTTATATGCCTAATTTTTCGACTTATAAATTGTTAAATTATCTTTAATGTTTGGTTTCAAATCGAAGTTCAAAGTGACTGCTGTTCAATATTTTTGTCATTTCTTATCACATGTTTTAAAATTATTTAACAAATGCCAGTGATATCAAAGTTAATTAGTGTAAGTTTAAAAAAATACTATTCACTATTATGCATTTATATATATGATTGCTTGTTTTTCCTCGAACTTGGGTGTAAGAGCACATCGCATTATTCTTTTTAACCATATTATTTAACATTATATAACAAAGCAAACAAACGGCAACACAGTCCCTTAAATTATCGATTGATAGTGACATGGGGCTATTTACGCACAACTGATTCACATTGCGTAAACAATTACGGGTTTTGTGATGATTTTTTATAGTGATTAGAGACTGTTCAGCTAAAGCTAGTTGTTTAAAGCGAAAATATCCGAGGAATAAAAAGACCATGATCAGTGTTAGATTTATTACTCGCGAATGCTGCGACAAGGAACCAAAATAAATAATTTCGATTTTTTTTGTTTTTGTTTCGACGATTATTGTGTTTAAGCAGAATGATGGGTTGCATATTTGTCGGATGTCGAAAGTGCAGTAATTCTGATCTCGCGAAACGGGCTGTTTTATAATTGAATAGGAACGGACTTACGTGTTGTTAGTTTTGACCCCAGACACACGATTTAAGAGAACTTTTGAGAAAAAAAAGAGGAAAACTATTTTAAGATACACATCAAGTTTCAAACGCCTGACCCTTGCGGTTTCAAAAATGACGATTTTTTTAAGTCATCGATATTTACTATGCAAGTCTTTATAAATAATTTTAGTTCCGAACTGTGTAAGTCTACACGTAAATAAATGTCTTCATCCTTGGGCATGGCCAGTTTTTACCCAACGGACGGTTTTTAAACAAAACTTGGTGGAGGACAACAATAGAATGATACATGCCACAAACCAAACTTTATGGTGTTGCGGTTTCAGATAAGACATTTTTTAAGTGTTTGCTCCATACATATAGAGCAAGTAACCCTCAGGGAGGGGAAAATTTTTCGCACCAGGCGATTATTTAAAAAAAAACTTTACAACTTCGAAATAACCGAACGATCAACAACAATGACTTCAAAAAAAAAAACTCCATAAACAACTTTTACCTTAAGTCTTATTTTGGAACGGACAGAAGCAATTTCGAATTTCTATGATGATTTGTAAAACATTTGACTTCTTAATTGTTCACAAAGTTTCACAACTATCACATAAGGTAAACGCTTTAGCCCAATGTCACTCATATTTTTCAGTCGACCTCAACTGTTCTTAAACTCAGCAGATGTGACATTAGAAAAAGCGTTCTGAGCAAGTTTCATAAGGGTTGGGTAAACATGTAACTTCCGGAATGTTCAGAAACTGTTCACATAATTTCACATAGCAATCTAGTATTTGAACGCAGTATTGTAATTTACCCAATTGTCATTTAGACCAAACTTCTTATAAAGTTTCGTGAATATTGGAAATAAATATAATCTCTATAGTATTAACAATGTACATTTTGACAACAGACAATGCAGGAACGATGATTAACAATGGGCAAAATGTCATCCCACAAGCTCACTGTAAGTAGTTTTGCTCATTCTATCTAATAAGGACTCTTGCTAGGTACATCTGTGTAAGCTATGCCAGAGCACTGTGGAAAGGGTTTTTATTCACCGATTTTTTTCAATAGACTGGGGTCCGTGACGTTCAAAGTAGTTTGACAAAAACGGGTAAACAAAATTTCTTTTTGTGCGCTTACATACAATATTAATAGACAATAAAAGTATTTTCATCATAATAATACATAAATAAGTATTCGCAATGCATCTTCTGAAAACAAACGTGTTGCTCAGACAGCGTTTTCATAGGATAAAAGAAAAATACTTATTCAAGTGCGAAGTCAATATGAGTGTATTGTAGTAGTTTTGTCTAAGCTTCCGACATCACTTGGTTTTGATTTGACACATCTCACTATCAATAGACCAGCTGTCTATAATCTTCCTTGTTAAGAAGAACTTTAACGGATCTCACGAAGTGGTTGAATGTGCGGGAATTACTTGGTATTAAATACTTTCTTCTGCAGTATGTACAAGGTGAATATTAAATTATTACAATTTTAATGTGACCATAAACAAATGCAGCTTAAAGTTTTTATAGACAGTGTTTGACTATGACTATTCTAAGTTAGATGTCCTTTGTGCAGGCATTCTGATTTTGCGAAACAAATAAGTTAACGAAGGGATTTTTTTTTTAATTCAAAGATGATTTTGAAGGAGTCCAACGGACTTCCTTGACACAAAACAAAGAGCCCGAGTCTCATTTTAAGGAGTTTCTGACTACCGGACTCCCGTTAGTGTCGGACACTGTCGGATAGTCACAACGCGATTCGACAAAAGATGTCTGCTGTCCGCGAACAAAGCTCGGACACAGCATTAACGGTAAGGCTTTATTATTTGAAATGTTACTTATTAATATGTTAACCATCGTCATACAATACACCCTTTCTTCATTATCGTCAAATACTACTTATGTTCTATCAATCTTACGCCTTGCAGTGTATTGTTTATGTGCAGCAACGTCAAATATTCCACACTCGCTAAATGGCGCACTTGGCGTTATACATCGCAAGGCTGACGATCAATGTCACGACCAACGCTAAACGTCGCAAAACATACTGCCGCATTGACGCATTGGCCGTACTAATGTCGCAAAATTGTACTGCCGCTATATGTCCCAACAATAACGGTAAATGTCGCATTCATTAAAAATAAGTATTGTGCAGTATAACTGTCATAATTTAAAGCCTCGCTATTCCCGGTAAAGCTTTCCAGGTGAGTGTGAACCGGAGTGTACCCTAAGTAATTTTTTTAACAAACTGTGTATCCGACCTGTATATTTTTTTTATATTAAATATTAAATCAATTGGCGTTGAAATCTTAGACATGTTGATTTTTAAAGGTTTTCAGAAAGGGATCTAGGGATATATTTTATGAAATAAATTTGTGGAAGACCTATAAAAGAGGCTACATAATAAATATGAAAGACCTGTGATTTGCGCTTTCAGATATGTCAGGGTTTTATATGTACACGTAAACTGAAAACTGATGAATCTAATCGCGTGACCAGTTTTGACCCTGTGGGACATAATTTGAAAACACTATTTCAGGGCTTTTAGATGATGCTAAACACTAAGCATTAAAGCCATTAGCCTTTAAGGTTCTGAAAATAAAAATTCAAAGACATTCCATATATTTGTATAAGTGTATATTTAAGCGGTGATCTTCGGGGCCGAGCTCCTTTTTTTGCTTTTGGGAGCATTATTTTAATAAGCTTTGAAGATGCTACACAACTATGGTACAAACAAAATATTGAACATTTACACCATGGGGTTTCAGATAAGATTGTTTAGTTAAAAACACTTTAAATAGCCGCATGGCTTAATAAATCAACGGACCAAAACGAATATAGGAGATTTCTTATTAATATAAAGTTGACACATGGACACACGGACACGTCATTGACGGACACGATATCCCATAGCACTCCATGAGCACAGTGTGCTCAGGTGAGGTAAAACCTATGTTAAAGGAACTCCATTGATAAAAATAATTCAGTATTAATAAGTATCTTTAAAATAAATAAAGATGTTCTTGCTTTTTGTACAGTAGTTTAAAATAAAGCCTTTACAGTTAGGCACATAAATATAAATGCATTGAACGGGTGCATTACTATCAACTACATTGAAAAATGAACACGTACTGTACTTATTTTCAAGACAGAATATAAAAAAAATTATACGCTGGACGGGAGATACCAATAGGTGCGATGTAATGACCTTGTACATAATTGAACTACCGTCTAGTGGGTCTCATGTAGAAATGTATCAAAGGGTATGATGTAAATACATGAAATAACTTAAAGGTACTTTTTACTAAAGATAAAGTTGTGTGACTTCGTCACAATATCACAACATTTATAATCTTCCATCATATAGACATAAATATTTTCATATTGTTTGAAAACATCTTCCAACTTAGATTGGCTAGTAATTTGTTTTTGTTCCAATCGAGTGTGCAATGTGGAATTCATTCGATTGTTGTTCGCAAATTATCATTTTTTAATGTATTATTTCTTGTACACCACAGTTTGTTTTACATAATACATGCATACAGATGATGGTAGAATTCACATTTAGCACCAGTCATTCCTACCAATCGTATGCTTACATCGAACCATTGTTTTTATCCATTTTAAAAAACAGTATCTTATAAAGTGTTGTTGTACACTGTTTATCTTTCAGAGACAAGAAATATGTAACGTTGACATCGACATGAATAAGCAATCCAGGTACATGAACACATAAATTTGTGAGATATTGTATAAATTGACAACTTTTATGTACCATACATTTTGCGGTTTATCGTGTCCACATATGTATGTTTGAATATTGGTATGGTTAAGTATATTAAATCTTGGATATACACATATTTATTCTTAGATATACTCACACTTTGTATATAATTGACCAATTTAAATGATAAGATTTCTTAACAGTCCTTAATACCTGTTGCTTAACTGTTTTAGCGGCGTTAATACGTTTGAAAAGGTATTCTCAGATATAAGATCTGCAGCGAAGGAAATGATTCCCCGGATGCAGGTAACTCAACAAATGAATCCGAATAAGTAAAATTTCTCTTTAATTTGAGAAAAAGCTTTTTAACAAAATATGGAATACCGACTACCAAATTATTTAATTCAACGTGTTTACACAACGTTTAACATTGAACAACATTATAGAGAACAGGAATTGTCCTGATTTGTCTTGTTTGAAGTTATCCCTTTTCAAGGTTAGGAATCATAATCAGTCTGTTTCCTTAACCTGTCCTGGTAAAGGTTCCAAACAAACTATTTAGTAACATCAAATATACTGATTATGCGGTGTCCCACTGTGTTATAAACAAATTCGCACGTCTTCTGTCATGTCTTTTTTATATCCGTTCTAAGGAACCAAGTGATATGCGTTCGCTTGAGGAAAAAACAGCGATTTTTGAGTCATCATTGAGACAAGCGGAAAAGATTTTCAAAGATCAGGATTCTCATTACCGACGTCTGTTGGAAAGGTGCTGTGTTCTGGAAGCAGCTGCTAGCCAGGTAGATAGACACATCTGTACGAAAAACAATTGTTATTTTAGCTCGTCAAAATTATCCCGACACTTATCGTTGTTCATGAACTGTTTAAAAATCGTGACAACTAATATTTTAGTTTCCGTATCAAGATCGCTTAACTCCACTCCGCTACGGCAATTGTGTCATCAAATTTGTGAAACAAGTACATCAACAAAAAGTGTATTATTTATTCATTTAATATTTAACTCACAAATTATTGGTTCGACTGCATCCAAAGACCAAGGCTTGTTGAGGCGCTCTCTATTCCGTTTCCTTAGTACAACCACAACTTGCGACATTTAGGGGGAAATTACGTGAGTACGGATCAAACCCGGGACCTCCTGGTCGCTAGGCGGACACCGCATACATTACACAACGGCAATATTATGCCTTTCATATCAGTTTGGACGACTATTAGAATGAAATTTTTAAATTTATCAATATAGAAAACACATAAGATGCACGTTTTCTTCCTTTAATTCGATGATACATGTGCGAGAACATTGGCGTCTCCTTTATTCTATACCTATTCTATCAACAGCAAATAATGGCTATATATGTGGCACTTGTTTCAGGAAAAAACAATTCAAATGAAACGGGGCTTACATGAAGAGCAAATGAAGAAATGTGAAATTTTAAAATCTCAAATATCCACAGACCATTGTAGGTAAGTTCTCCAATTATCGGCTGTTATATATAAAAAAGAGATGATATAGACTGGTTATATCATGGGATGGCGGGAAATCGATATTTTCCTGTGTTTAACAAAAATAGATGCTGGCGTTTTTTTTAATTGTTTATATAAATAATGTATACATCAGTAATTAACTAAAAGATTCATTGATAACTTCTGAAATAACTGAGGTTTTTAATTATACTATATTTTTGATACCTGGTATCTTGAATCGAAATATGGTGGCTTTAAATTTTATTATGTTACATAATTAGTTTAAATTTAAATTTATAAATAAGAACTTACACACACATTTAAAAAAATACATACCCAGTTAAACAAACTTCATTTGACGCTTATTAATAAAATGTGCAACATAGAGGAAAACAGATTGCGCTTGTAATTTAATGACATCTTTCTAAGAGTCAAAACCTTTTCCCATTGTATTTTGCGACCAAGCTTTTGGTCAAGGCTATCCAAACTCAACTTTCTCGTGTTTTAGTTTCAATTATTTAAACTGGAGAATAATCTTAAACAAATTTCAGTAGAATTTGAAAGTATGCATTAGATGTATTTCTTAATATACTCGGTTTATTTTCAATACCAAAAGTTTTCATTTAACGAAAACTTTGAGTTTTCCCATTGTAAGTACAAATGAATTACATTTTAAGTTTAATGTATCCTATCGAGTTGCTAAAATAAGCAAAACCATTTGCATAAGAGTCTGATTGAACATTGGTGCAGATGCAACGTATGATCAAAATCTTTTTCATGGTGGTTATTATTGATTTCAGGCAACTTCTGCCGATAGCAAAATCATTAGAAGACATGGGAAAGATCTGTGTGAAAAACGAGGAAACTTTTGTGAAGGAATTGGACCTCCTACAACAATCATTAGAAGATATGAGAAATAAATGTGTGAAAAACGAAGACACTTTTGTGAAGGAAATGGACCTCCTACAACAAGAGATAGCACGCAGAGAAGAAGAAATAAAACAACTAAATTTGTCATTACAGTACGTTAAGTAAAACTAATAATAAAGTGTAATGTCTTTTCTTTTTACATAAACTTACAGCATTTGTCTTGTTAATCAACAGTTTGAAACAATTTGAAATGTTTTGAAAGAGTTATGTCTTCAAATTTATGTTACATTGATGATGATGATGATGGTGATTTCTAGGTCCGTCAAGTCTTGCAGTAACGAGGACAGAAACGAATGGCAACGACAGTAAATATCGCATTCAAATACTGTATTAATATCATAACGATGTAAAATTTTGGCAAGATCATCATAAATAAACAGTTTCTTAAATATGTATTGTCTCATTTGTTAAAATCGCGAAATGTGATGGTTTAGCTCTATATTGCATTATTATATAAGACATTTTAAACAAATAATGGTCTTATGACCATTACCATATTAGAACCATTTACGGTTAAATTAATATTTTAAAGTATTTTTTCCGCACGTGATGCATGTCATTTATTATACAATTTCTACAGAATTGAAACACAAGAAGAACACATTATCATCCTGAAGAAGAAGAAACAAATACTGCAAAACAGAGTGAAGTAAGATTTCGTAGTATCGTCTCTTTTTACAACAAACTGATGCGCCTGAGTTGTATCGAAACCAAATTTTCTAAAAAGTAATATACAACGTTTAAACATGCAATACACGAAAACATATGAATACAATACTCCCCAACTGTTGTATCATTGCAGCACATTGAACGAAACTGTCGAGGAACTGAGACGAAAGTCTGCTTTGAACTTAGGCGTTAGAAGTGAACTCAGGTTTGGTCCTTCTTTTTTTCAAGCGTTCACTATTGGAATCGCTGTTGCATTACAAAAAGAGACTCTCGTCAAAGTTTGAATTTGAATATTAAAACATAACTTATATTCTAACATGTATATTTATAAAATATAGTTTTCATACATTTCGACATTAACTCAGTTATAATGTTAACCGTAAAATAATTACTTGAGAATGTTTATATTACACAATAATTCAAATTATGTTTAACCATAAATACTGTATGATATTCGGAAATAGCTAAAATATACAACGCGATACTCTCTCGCTTGACTCAGCTGATTAGCAAGGTGAACCCAATTATGGTACAACAAATGGATATTATGGTGTCCACAATATGTCGATTAACAACATGGGTGTACATTTTTTTATGTCACCAGTATATATCAACTTTTGATAGTCATGCTAAAGTGGATACAATAAAAAAGAGAGGCTTAAATTGCCTGTGCAGTGAAGCTCAGCCACAGAATTAATTAAATAAACTGCTTTTATGTGATTATAAGTAAGAAACCGAAACGTATCTACGTATAAAGGAATTAACATACCACATGAAGAGTTTTTGCCAAACATAAGTAATTTGGAATTTTTAGCGTGATTCGTGACAGTTAGTGAGTTAGAACCTTTACAAATGTTTTTAAACTTTTAAGCGTTCAAACGTTTAGCATAATTCTGCATCCTATTTCGAACAATAAGGTGTAGAACGACAAAAACAATGATAAACATTTATGAGCGCATAGACAATCTTATATGATAAAAGTATATATTCATAAACAGAATGAACTCGCATCATACTCAAATACATACAAATCTATGACACTTTTCCCCACATGGAAATAGCTAAGTGTTTATGCTTGATAAGTATGGACAACTATCGAAAAGGTTTTGTTGCGTTTTCAGTAACCGACTTGAGCTGTTGATTGAAAAAGAAGCGCAATTGGAACAAGAATATGATGAGACTCAAAACGATCTTAAAAACCATGAAATGCTGTTGAGCGGTCATGAGGTGAATACGACGGTAAATATTTAAAATGTGTTATGTTCCAACAGCTAATAAGTAAATTGCAATAGTTTTCCATTCAATAATGCTTTGTACCCGTATTATAGCTTTCTCTTGTTTAATAGTGTGAATACGTTTAATTAACATATATGTTTCAACGTTAAAAAAATATTTACCATGTTTGTATTTGAGAAGATTCTTTTGTAACTATAATACGAAATAATTGTCTCCTATCTTTTAACCATGAACCGTTCCAAAAAGCGGCGATGCAAAAGCTTTTAATCTGCATATTTAAACAATAATTTGTGTCAACTATGATAATGATATTTACCCAAAAGCATACATGCAACATACACAGGCTACAATTAACTGATGTCATACATGTTCTCATATAAAGGCATAAGACATATGATTAATAAAAGAACACCTAGATACCAGGCCTTATACAGGTAATCATATCATATTCGTTCAAATCACTGCTCAATAGTCATACATAAGGTCTCTAGTATAATTTGCGTTTGAGTGAAGTTCATATACGTGTCGCTTTTTTTTCAATAATTCGATATAATGAGTGCTATAATTGGTAGTGCATAATTCAATCTGAACATACTTATTGCTGTAAGATAACTATTGCTTAATAAATAAGATCAAATACTATTAAAACTTTAAGTACCCTTAAATGAGCTCAAAGATTTAATCTAAAGATTTTGTTTGAAGCAGATAAAGAAAACATCAAAATCATCCATGATGACTTCTCTCTATAACAACACGTTTTTCTCCTTGCACTAGTATAATCTTGAAAAACTATATCCCAGCTCAAATCACTTAAGTATCTGAGAGTCAATTTAGGCAAGCAATTCTGGGCCTTGATGTTCCCCACGTTAATTTTAATAAAGGAAAATCACTTCAGGTTCCAAAATGCAGATTTCTTTCTTAAACGATCAAAATTCAAAATATTCGTAACAGGTACACTTTCTTAGTCGTTTGTATGCCCCCCCCCCCCCTAAAACATAAGTGGCACTTAATACTGTTTTTACACGACTGTGGTCTATGGTGGTATTGTTATCCCCCGCAAAAGGCGGATGGATATCAAATTGGCGGTGTCCGTCCGTATGACACTTCATGGGTGTATAAATATCAACGAGGAGAATTGAAATGCATGAAACAAGAAGCATTCAGTTATTTATTTTCCCGAATTATTTCGTATATCAAGGGATTTGCACCCATACATGAATCAATTTCTTTGCAGGGATGTATCAATTGAAATTTGATTGTTCATCACATATGTTGTTGAGACGTGTGACTTGTATTCCGTGATTTGTTGCAATTCAATAATGTCCATTTTGTCAACAGAATAGCTAAATAAGGCATTGTATATTTTCAAAGAACTTGAAAAAAATGTGTCATGGATTTTCCGATGCCGTGTCACGAACAAGGTTATTAGTTCCAAGCTCAAGGTTACAATTCTAAGTGAAAAGTAAAGGCTTTGTCAAGAACATAAGGTTGTCCAGCATTTATCTAATATTTGGTAAAAAGGCAAGCATGGTGAGACACACCCACATGAGAACAAGATTTCTAGGTGCAATGTTACAATTTAAGGTTTTATGTTTAATATATATAAGCCGATAACACTTTGCCCTGAGCATAATTGTTCAGCATCAATATATGTTTATATACCTTGACAGAACTGTAAATAATTGTTTGACGGGGTTGTCGCGAATAAAATACAGGCCGCTAGGTGTTTGTTACATATAAGGGTCAAATATCAAATAATAGCATCGAGTCTAAATATGATTTTTTAAGCAAGTAGAAAAGTCCGGCATACAGAGATGAAGTGGCGCAAGCAAGGACCATATCACTAAATTGAAGGTCGGTCACATTTTTAGGTCACAGCTATTCTTGAACATGTATTTCATATGAACTTTTCTTAAAATATAATAGCATCTTACACTGAAATGTGCTGTATCTTTAAATAAAACAATATCACAAACATTGTCGCAATTGAAAATAAAGTAACTACATATAAGTTTGATCAGTAAATGGAATATTAAACTGTGCTTTTATTTAAAGAATTGGGTCGAAGAACGTTAATTACATTTTTTCATATTTGTTTTCCTTTATATGTAGTTTTAGAAAATAATATTAGTATTTAAGCGTTATACACACTTATCCGTTACATATAGCTTTAACCTTTTTGAGATATTCAGGATTAATTTTATATGTCGCATAATCGGTGTAACACAATAATGAACACATGTCCATTTCAAGTTTGATTGCGATTTATTTTTGTTTTGTTTTAAACTCTAACGTTTTCCAATATCCGTAAAATATCATGATCAAGATCTATGCGGCGGCCTACGACCCCGCGACAAGAAGTAACGGTGACCTATCTGGTCGGTTGTCTAACGTGAACTGATCCCCCTACTGAAATGCATATATAAATAGACATTGAAACACTCAATGGTGACGTGTGCAATTTCCGACGGAAGCTTGTGCACAATCGCGTGTCTAAAGGTCACGACGTAATATGACATATGCAACGGACGTATATGGGCGATAGACTGTCATTTACATGAAATTGTACAACAATTAATGAGCTTCACAAGCCTATCCAAGAGATGACTAATTAGTAAAAAAAGCAATTGGAAATTACTTCTCCTCGTCTAGTTACACGTTAATATATGATGTATATTTGTATATCTATTTTGGTAGACACGATAGTAACTTGATGCAAACGAAAATAAAGTAACACTATCATTAGAAATCTATCTTATGCACTTTGTGAAGCATATATTAAAATTCTTTGCTATCGCGTAGTGCACATTATTTAAAATTGTATCATTTGGCTAAAATTTGATGCCATGATTTAAATTAATATAAATGTTAAGATACGACCGGTATCTTTATTAAAATGTTAATATATCTTACAGATCAATATTTAACCTAGTTCGAAGCATTTTTGCTAATATTTATGAAATCTTTGCTGAAAGTATTTTGATTAACATTTCATTTTACTTAAATTAATGCTGCATGAGGAATAAGTATTTTAGTTGTAGTAAATAGACTGTATGGGGCTGGATTAGATCATTGAACGCAATACTCTCTTTATACGTTCCTTTTGTATTGAATTCAACATCAGCTTCTAGCATGTGTAGCTGTAACATAACCGTAATCTTGAGTGCCTATATTATTTACAGGACTCTCCAACAACCAGACGACCCTCTATTTTGTCAACAGACAAGTTTGAAAACGACGAGGTTAGGCTTCGTAAACACAGTAAGTGAGCTAGTCGTGCGGTTTCTACCGAAAATGTCACTCCATTTACCACAAAAGAGAGGATTGTGAAAGTATTAAATCGCGTTTCCGGTGAGCTATTATACGATGACTTTTTTCAGATATTTGAAAAGTTAGTCAATGGTTTTCATAATCCTCGTGATGTTATGTACTTTATGTTATCTCATAATCCTAGAAATATCATGGCATAATGGTATTGTATATTCATAGGAGGTATTGGGGATTTTTTCTTACATAAATCTGGAGCTTGTATGGCCTTATTTGCAAAATCCTAAGGTAAAAAATAACTTCACACATGCACAGCCGCACGCACGCGCGCACGAGGAAGGTTTGACAAACTACAACTTTTATTTGAATATGAATATTAGCATAATATTATGTTACAATATTAGGTAAAAGTATTGTTATGGCATTATAAACATATCATAGAATTGCATACAATATTTAATGTTTTTGTATTTAAAATAGCACTTACTTCATTATGGCATAAAGGTAAAACATATATATTTTCTGTGTGCCACTGTGTTAAGTGCACTTGGTGCTACTTAGCATAAGAATAGTACCCTGCTTTTTCTATGCCATACAGGTCTAAGTTCCCTTAAGGCAAAACAGCCCTGTGCTATGCATCTATTTTTAGAGACTGAACGAAACATGTGCACTTGGCACAAGTTCATATTAATATTCATAATACGAGATATTATTATACAGAAGTACATCATTATTTCCTTTTGCATTCTAGATTTTAACAGTACATACACATGTAACAATACATATATTTCAATCAGTATGGACTTGTTTGACTCCAACCTTCACAATGGAAGAAAGTCAAGATTCAGATTTTCTATTCCACATTTGAATCTTCACTTTCTTTCATTGTATCTGGTTCTGGAAGACTGTCCCTAGTTGTCTTATCAGATGGAATATCCTTTAAATACTGGTCATATTATGAAGGAATTATTCATCAGAGCAAAGTGATAGCAGGTATTTTCTCTTTGCTACTGTAATTGGAAGTTTGGCATCATACAAGGGTTTTAAGTTACATTTTATAGAAGGTCCTTTCCTTGAGGATTTAAGTTGCACACACTGAAAACTGGTGTCATCAAAACACTGCTCTTAAAAAACACACGCCCCGGATAACTTTTTTGCAGTTTTATCCATGTTATTTTTGTCCATAAAACGTTTTGTCCACTTACATTTACAACGTTTAACGGTAGAACATATTTGGCTACATGCTTGATATCTAAAAAGTCATAGTATTTCATCGGCACTACAACATAAGGATTTCTTTTTCGTGCAACCTTTACAATTGTTTCTCACTGGCTTGGTACATATACCGATGTAAGTTTCTTTGCTCGTTCTATCGAAGCATGTACACTATCACAACTCCATCTGAGTATGTCCACTTTCTGAATACTTTTGTTCAATAGTGTCTCTATGTTTTTACATTTCTCTTAAGCATGCATCAATACAACAGTAACAACCCTATTTCGATTTTGACCACAACAACAGTCGGAATAAAAACAGACATTCTCTACTGTGAAAGAGATTTCATGTAAGTCAAAAGACAAGTTCCCTCTTCACAAGAGCCCCGTTTTCCTTCAGTTTCATTCCACAAAAACCATGTCCAACTTGCGTTTTGTAAATAATAAAAGGAAAGATTGTAACAATTGAGCTTTCTTTTATAATAAACTTTACTCACAAGAGAACATGGAATCGGTAAAACAGCCTCTAGATCAAATGTTGCAACATGGTATGACTTGTCTTGTTTTGCACGAGACTTATCCAACTTCTTTTCATCTCTAGCTCTGTTTTTTCTTTTGATATGGTATTCAAAAGCAATTTTCAAATCGGTGGTTAGCTCGCCTGCTATCTCCTTATTTCTATACACAGCGCACGTCTGAAACTGGTCCTTCTTGGTTATATGGAATGAATAGTTAAACTCCCCACAGAAAATTGTACGATGTATTGCCTGCCCGTTTCTTTACAGTTTTCTTTGTATAATTAATGCAATTTACTAATATTTAAATCAGATCGTAGAAAACGCCTTTGAGTGTCTTGGCGTGTGTAATGTGCTTCTACAGTAGGAAATGATTCTATATGATTACGAACATCTTCTATGATTGCATCTGGGGTTGTGTTATGGGGAGTGTGCTTTTCACGCCTGTCAAAGGAAGCCAATGTTCCTGAAGATAGTGATTTCAGTGCTGTATCTATCATTCTGCCACCAATAGCTAACGTCTTCTGGAAGAAAGCTTCGCAAACACATTTCGTATCTAAGTGATATACTTTGGAAATAGCTCTGCGCTTTGATGAGTGTGTCCTTACACGACTCGGCACATCCCCGTTAATGGCAAATGTAAAATATTGAAAACAATCCCTGAATTATGTGAATATGAATGAGGTTGGATTAACATATATCCCGATCAAACTATAATATTTAATACATTGTATACCCATTGTCTGGTATAAAAAAATAGTAACATAGGTTTAAACTCAAATTCCTCATGCATAATACTAGTACGGTTACTTTGTTTAAAATTATTTTAATGTGTGTATTATACTGTTTGGAGGGAAACTTATGTCTGTTCTCCATTTCATGTGCGTGAATTACATTTTGAACTTGAGTAAAATACCTCCTTATTATACCATTCGACCCTAACATATTGACTGATTGTATTCATAAATGTAGCATTATTTGTGTTAAATTATATTTGTATGTTTCTTATTGGCTTTTGTGGTCATGCCCTTCATTAAAATATAAAAAAACCTATGTGGTAACAGTGATACATGCGTAGTAAAGTTTAACACCCTGATGTGCGTGATGCTATTCGAGACTTAAGGTAGACGTTACTATTACTCTAAGAGAGATTGGCAGGATGTCACATGCTGAGAAACATGCTGATAATCATTCATTGCTTAAACAAGTGATCTACGTAAATTGATGCGGGGTGTTACAAAAAAAACATTATAATCATAGATGATGTTCTAAGTTCATGAGGTCCATCCGGAACAGGGCCTGCATTATGTGGAGACCCATAGTGTGTCCCACCACTCCTACCTAATTTAATTACTAGACTCATGAAAGTTGAAACGTTAAATTAAAGCTTCAGTTTCCAGCTACATATGTATTTAGGTTTTACTGAAAGTTATTCACATTTTGGTGTGGTCTTATGCTGTGGGCGGGGGGGGGGGACCGGATTGCCAAGAGGAAACCCACCTGTCCGTTATAGTGACCACCTACCAAACTCACGTGCCCTGGGAATGGGGGTTGAACCCCGGTTGCATAAGTGAGAAGTGCATGTACCAACCACTGCGCTAACCGTAACCGGACAGCCTTGTAGATAATAAATTAACATAAACCTATTTAAATTGAGATTTTGAAAATCAGGTCAATGCCTTTGTTGCATAATACAAATAAATCTGGTCAACGTGTTTGCTGCATAAAACAATTAAACCAGGTCAATGTGTATGTTGCACAATAAAACTAAGTCAGGTCAATGTGTTTGCTGCATAATACAACTAAACCAGGTCAATGCGTTCGCTGCGTAAAACAAGTAAATCACGTCAATGTGTTCGCTGCATAAATTAACTAAATCACATGAATATGATTTCTGCATAATACAACCAAATCAGGTCAATGTGTTCACTTCATAATACAAATAAATCAGGTCAATATGTTTGCTGCATAATACAACAATCAGGTAAATATGTTCACTGCATAATGCAACTCAATCAGGTAAATGTGTTCACCGCATAATACAACTAAATCGTGTCAAATTGTGTTTGCTGCATAATGCAACAATGGATCAATGTGTTCACTACATAATACAATCAGATCAATGTGTTCGCTGCATAATGCAACAAACAGGTCAATGTTTTCACTGCATTACGCAACAAACAGGTCAATGTGTTCGCTGCATATTGCAACAAACAGGACAATGTGTTCGCTGCATAATACAACTAAATTAGGTCAATGTTTTGCTGCATAATGCAACTAAATCAGGTCAATGTGTTTGCTGCATAATGCAACAATCACGTTAATGTGTTCAATGCATAAAACAACTAAATAATTTTAATGTGTTTGGTGCATAATGCAACAATCAGATCAAATTGTGTTCGCTGCGTAATGCAACGCTCATGTCTATGTGTTTGTTGCATAATGCAACAATCAGGCCAATGTGTTTGCTGAATGATGCAACAAACAGGTCAATATGTTCACTGCATAATACAACTATCAGGCCAATGTGTTCACTGCATAATGCAAAAAACAGGTCAATGTGTTCACTGCATAATACAACAATCAGGTCAATGTGTTAACTGCATAATGCATCAAACAGGTCAATGTGTTCACTGCATAATACAACAATCAGGTCAATGTGTTGTTTTTCATTAAACAACTAAATCACTTGAATGTAAATGCTGCATAATTAAACACTCACTTCAATGTGTTTGAAGCAAAATGCAACTAAATCAGGTCAATGTATTCGCTGCATAATACTTCTGAATCAGGTCAATGTGGTCATTGCATAACACAACTAAATCAGGTGAATGTGTTTGCTTCATATTGCAACACTCAGGTCAATGCGTTGGCTGCAAAATGCAACGAAATCAGGTCAATATGTTTGCTGCATAATACAAAAATCAGACAAATGTGTTCGCTGCGTAATGCAATCAGGTTAATGTGTTGGCTTCATAATACAAAAATCAGGTCAATGTGTTATCTGTATAATGCAACACTGAGGTAAATGTGCTCCCTGCTTTAAACAACAATCAGGTCAGTGTGTTCTCTGCATAATAAAACTAAATCATGGCCATTCATACCTTGACAAAGAAATTAGTTTTTACAACGATGTATGCATTTGATTTTTTGTTCATTTGCTCTTCTTATTGATATCGGAGTTTTTCAAATTGCAGCGTTTTATCTTTCTCTGATATATTGTTTAACTGCTAGAAGGTAACAACATTGCAGGGCATAGGCCTAATTTTTGTAAAATAATACAGGTCATTTACCCACAATCTATTTAATTACATTTCTATTTGATTTATTGTTTTTTAATATAAAAAAAATACATCTGTAGCAGTTAGGAAAAACTTCCGTGTCATACAAATATAAACAATCAATAGGAAACATCCTTAAGGGTATGGCGATTTAAAAAAGTGCTATGTTGCAGATAATATTATAACATGTATATTGCCTTTCTAAGTTTTGCTTGTCAGCATGATCGTGGCAGTCCAACTAGTGTTTTCCGGTCAAAATTAGCAATGTTTGTATGAATCCGGAGCGAAATATACATATGACAATTTGTTAGTGACTATCTGATATATCTGTTACGTTGTTAACTCTTATCGTGTTTAATTTGGTTGTTATTGTATCTATGAACTATGATGTTCATAATAGCAATACTTAACTATCGGTCCTTCACAGTCAACATTTAAGTATGCCCTTTCGTTTACCAGATCTGCTTGCCGCTCCTCACAAGTAGTTATTTCCGTTGATCTTGATTGAGACACCAAATTGTATGTGGTACTTACAGTAATATATAAAAAATTAGACCCAATCCGAAAATATTGTGTATGCCCCGGCATTGACTGACTGAGACGTATATAATGAATGACTCAACCTTCCATTTCTACATGGTTAACACAAAATGGCACATTTCATAGAATATCAATTATGTGTCCTACAAAGCTTTCATACTTGCATGGATGTTGTCCTTGAACACTATCACACACCCACTCTAACCTTACCTCATGTTGCTGTTGACGCTGACCTACATTTGGCTCAGACTAATGCAGAGTCCAATCTCTTGTTTAACCCTTTTTAACTTAGATACATATTTGTACACATTTGTAGTCTCTTACAAAATACTATTAAATTGAATTCCTATTTAACAAGATGCAAGTTGTAAAGGCCTCATTTTCAAGCCTTAGGTAATGATTAGCAACGAACAGCATAAAAACCTGAACAGCCTGCGAGTTACTCGCAGGGTTAGAGTAAGAACGGTATTTTATAATTTTTCTTTTTTCGTCAATCTGGTTGACTGCCCCTTTAAGGCTAGTGACTAATTACTGACTTTACAATACTGATCTATTCATCGTATCTTAAAATCTGTTTCTTGTGCAAAGTATGCTGTCTCATCATGTGTTTTTAAAAGTCCTTTTTTAGACAGAATTTCACTACCAACACCCTACCAGCTCACATGGAAATATGTATAATAGGTGCCCAATATACATAATTATGTATCTTTATCAAGACATGGCAGTGGGGAAAGATTCGTGCTTAATATCATTCAACATGTATTTCTATGAAGTCATTCAAGAGCCACTTATTCAGAAAACGGATGCAATTTGTATTAATTGCTATTTCCAGCCATCCACTATTTAAGTACTCACAGTCAACAAGGGTGTGTGTTGACCTTCTTGTTTTACTGAAGCTGTCTTATCCAGAGGTTTTGATCTAGATTCCTTTCCATGCCTGTATGCAGCGAGAAAATTGATGGCAGATATAATTGCGCACATGTTCATGTTTTTTGTACGTTCATGTTATTTGCATCTTCCTCCCATGTCGACATTAGTAGATTTCATCTGCCTTCCATGTAAACTTAAGTAGATTTTACGCAAACAATTGAAGGCCACAATTTACTGTACATGAAATATTAATGCTAGACATTGTTTAATCTATAAAAAGCATTTTAGTTGGCAATTTTGTTATGCTCTCTTCCAAAAACACTTTTAATAATTTAACATTCAGACTGAAGGAGGCTGAATGGTAGATTGTTCTCAAGTGGTTCAATACAGAGTCATGAATGCATACTTCAACCACTAGTTAATAACTAGAAGTGTTCTCCTCAACAAGGAAGATTTTATTCATAATGAGAAATGTTTAATTGAAACTTAAAGTGATTTTTGAAAGACACTAAACTTAACAATACCATCATTGTGATCATATACTTGGAAAAAGTATTTTGAGTATGAAAACCCACCAATGGTTAAAGAGGTTTGATTTTAGAACATTCAGTTCGTACACTTATTATACAATTTAAAGCAAGCTCCACAAGATACTTTGCAAAGTATTTGTAATTGACTGACATATATAGTTTAATCATATAGAATACAAACATGTGCTATGCTATCTCCTAGATCATCTATGGCAGTATAGTACTTGCATATTTCTGCATATAAATTTTTTATCATTTGTTTTCAATGGTTTTTATACCTCAATATAAGCAATAATTTCCTTTTGCCTTATTAAAATGGCATGAGCAAACATTTTGGTTCAAATTGCACAATAAAGTGGATTTTAACAAGTTTACAATTCCACTGCAATTTACAGAATCATTTTTAACTTTCCTTTAATTAATTATTATTCTTTCACCACCCTTACCTATTTTATGTAGACAGATTTTGAAATTAAAGGTTATTTTGCGACAAATCATGTGATTATACTGCAATACATTATGGAGTTATTCTGCTATCAAAACCTGTAAATGTTGTAGGGCTTTTTTCCTTCTTTGCGTGTGGTCTGGGTCAGCCATCTCACAGTTTTGATGCAAGCATTTCACAAATCTAATATATCCACACTATTTTACAAAACCAGCCTTTGTTAGTTGTTTGGCATTTAACATACATTTTATATTCAAAAGTACAATTCATCCGTATGTCTGTCACAAACTTTTTAGAGCTATATCTTAGAAACTATTCAAGTTTTTTTACATGAAACTTCATAGGTGTCAATATATAAATGAGGAGAAGGGGGATATCAATTCATCGAATTTGCTTGTTGTTAAGGAATTACAAGTATGAAACTGGTGAAACCAGTGTTGTAACGTTAGTTCGGCTAAAACACCACACCAGTGCATTGGACCGTCAGTAAATTGTATAATAAAACTTGAGATCCTTTGTTTAAAAGTCAGCATGGGGATCCAGATTTGTTTGAATTAGGAGTCACTTTAAAGATATCACAGTAAGATTTAAGCATGCACTTTTACAATGGAAATACCTTGAATCAGAGAGATCATGTGACGAAAGTGAAAACACTTGAGTAATGTAGTACTGGCAGAGAGCGAGGCAAGGGCAGCAAAGTGGAGTAGATTTTCGTATTCTTATCCGTTTATATGTGTAAATTTTCTTTCAATCTTGAATGATTTCTTTTCAAATAGATAAAATTGCATTTTCATGAAATGCATTTTAATGTCAAATATTGTTAATTTGTATGATTCATAGGCAATCCTATGCGCATGTGACATGGCACAATTGTTATTGACAAAGTTTTTAAACTTGGAAAAATTATATGGCTTACATTTCTCACACGAGAACTAAAATTCAATGTATAACTAATGTGTCTAGCCACACAACATAATCACATAGACAAACATTTTAATGTTTGATAAAAGTATTGACTATGGATCATTGAAGATACAGTTAAACCTGTCAGAATTTAGTTGCTCATATGATGTATGATTTTATTTTTCGAAAGCAAAAGTGTCCAGCCAATGAAAATATTTTACTATACCTATGCATAAAAATCATCATTTTACAATTTCTACAAGTATGTGAATATTGTTTGTAAAATTTTGAGGAGTTTGTGATTAAATTTCTCACAATTTTAAAATTTGTGGGATTTTTTTTCCAAATAAATTGAGCGTCTTACTTTTACTTCACAAAAAAGGAAAGATAGCCCTCTGTTGTCATGGTAATTCAAGAATTCCCAGATGTTCAGTTCAGTAAAATGTGCCTCCTTAAATATGTGATATAGGAGACGTTTGACAAACATATCATTCCTGCATTCGGCCCAGTGAAACCACATTTAAGTAGTAAAATGTTCATACATAAGTTACCAAACCTGTTTTCTTGGTATACATTTTGCATGATTAGCTTAATATTTTTATTGAATGTAATTTCCTCAAATAATCTTAATGAACCTGACAAAAGTTATTATAATTTAAGTGTGTTGTCGTCATGAAAACAAATGTATGTATTTTTTTGTTGAAAAAGGGCATATTATGTATACACAATCATGTTAGATTTAAAATTATATATAGCTTACGTTGTTTGTTAAGGTAATAACCAACGGTTTGTTATTCTGATGTTTGTATTTAATCTTATTCATCGGAACTCCAAACCGTTGGTGATTACCTCACGAAGACAATTATTAATTCGCTTCTAATTAACTCATGTCCATTTTGTCTCGGTAAATTAACAAAACATGCAAAGTTTAATACTTTCATGCCATCAAAGTCGGGACCTACAATGATTTCATTACAGTTCATGACATCGAAAGCAAAGTAGAGCAAAGTTACAGTATAAATCTAATAAAGCAAACTCCGATTTTCGGTTAAGGCCAAATAAAATATAAAAGTAAAAATGTTTATCTCGACAATATTTAAATCAAAGTAAAATTTGGGCCAATTGATATCAAAAACCTGGTCAACCGGTTAAAGGTTACGCTAAAGGTGTAACAACTGTAGAAGCTACCCTTATGACTAAATGTTGATCACATTTGGTAGTATTTGTATCATCACAATATCACAACAAAGATGAAATCTAAGTAAAGTGTATTCAAAACTTAGGTTACCATGTTAAATATAAGAAAAAGCTTATGAACACTATAAATGCTTTGTTTGTTTTAACTTTGTCAAATGAAATATAGCCTGAATGGTTTAGGGTCGCATGGGTTATATAGATTTTATAAATATCAACATATTATTCAACATCGGCGCATTCAAAATGCAATGCCAATAGGTTTCATATATATATATATATATATATATATATATTGACTAACAACCTTGTTAATTATTATCCTGGAGTTTTTACATTCCGCACTCCAGGGACAACATCCTTTAAACCAAACGATAGACCAAAAAAATACTTATAATTTATTATATTCTGAACCGCCTTGTCACTTAGGTTATGTAAATTGCTGCCTATGTTGTAAATGCATAGTGATTCTCTACAGCAGTTGTTTAAATGTGAATGCAGTGGTAAAAGCTCGTCACAAAACGAGGTTCACATAATTTTTATAACAAAATTAAGAGATTAACCGAGTACTTACCTAAGTTGAGATTGATCACAATTTTATCGACTGCATACTGTTAAATCTTCTGTGCTTTAGTATTTGCCTTGCATCTTGTATTTTGGTCCTCTACTGAGAGTTAGCTAACGTGGTTATTGGCTTCTCTTTGTGTTGTCTACAATCAGCTTCAAATCTCCACTTCAACCACTGGGAAGATTCGAACAAACCTTCACATAAATGATCAATGGGTGATCCTCTATCAAAGTTGTTCAAAACGTTCCAGTAAGATGCATGTATTCATCATCAATAGTACGTTGGCATATAGGTGACATTCACTCTTTTTTGTTAATCACTCCTCTTGTTTTACATTGCACTCCTCTTTTTTCTATCTCGTTCCAACGACATACTTACTTGAGAGAACGACCTACTAACTCGAACTCGAGGGAACAGTCAGCTTAGTCGAGTGAACGATATAGAAAAAAACAGGATGCACAACTAAATGAAAGAGGCGTGCAATCAAAAAAGAGCGGTGCAGTAAATATATGAGGGGTGCATTAAACAAAAGAAGAGAGCATTTTAACTATCTCAATGGAACGACTTACAAACTCGTGGGAACGAGTAAGCTATGTTGTGGGACAACTTACTAAGTTACGGGAACGATCGAGATAGAAAAAAAAGAGTGAAATAAAAGAGGAGTGCAACGAAACAAAGAGCGGTGCAGTTAAGTGTTTAATGCACTTTCCTTTATTTAATGCACTTTTTTCATTGCACTCTTCATTTATTTAGTGTTGCACTACTCTTTTTTGTATCTCGTTCTCTCGACTAATAAATCATTCCCACGACATAGTTAACTCGTACTCTCTGGTTAGTATGTCGTGGGAACGAGATAGAAAAAAGAGGAGTGCAGTTTATAAAAAAGAGGAGTAAATGTCATCTTTATGCCACTGTACATCTAAATATGAATGCAAACATGTCTGTATAAATTTAGTTTATTCTCTATCATTTAATGTTAACTAGTTATACTTGTTTCAAAATACATTTAAGCATATTGATATATTTAACTTTGCTTTGAATAATTGTTTATTGTTTTTTTCATTCTGCCTCTTCTAACCATGTTAAGGATGGCCCCCACCTTGCCCCTGTACTGACCTGTGGGTCATTTTTATTGTAATATGGGCTGGGATAGTCATGGAAGGAAGAAAGTGTAAGATTTTGAAGGGACTTTTTCACATATTTTGTGAGAAGGTTGACTGACATAAGTCAGTGATATAACCAAAAGAAATTAATACAGCAACAAATTTAAATTAAACAAAAACAGACATAAACCGGTAAATACAAATTAAACAAATATATAGCAGTACATATTGTATGGTATTGTAATATGCTTTTACTGTTTTTTTTATCTGTATATTATTTTAAGTAGGCATGTTTTAATAGACATGCGTATCTTTGTTTAATATTTATTTTATGTCATTTCATAAACTGTATTATTTCCGTTTTAAACCGAGATTGTACGATTTTGTCAAATATTTATGAATTTATATAAACGTGTAAAAACGTATAATACATATATTTCAATATAAATTAAAATAAAAGTTAAAAAGAACATGTGTCGAAAATGCGAAATAAGCCTGATATTTAATTCTGAAATCGACAATGTCTGTACATTCGAGTTCGCCAGCATGTATATCATGCATGTACGATGTGAATCTAAATTTTGTTTCACGGATCATTTTAATTTCCTGCAACGATATATATTCATACGACACACGAACACTAACTCCGAACCTAATAAAAAGATAAATGCTTCGGTTATTGTAGGATAATATGTACGAAATATATTCGTCACAATCGGCTTAGGGCGCTAATTTGTCTTTGCTGCATTTTATGAAATTCGTCTTCAATGTATATTTTGATTGCCTATTTTGCGTTATTGTAACATATTTAAATCAATATATTACAATTTAACACATACAAAAATCGTATAGTCTCGCTTTAATAATATTTGTTAAAATCTATTGCGAACTTTTTAACCAATTTATGTTATATTGTTCCATATTGATCTGTAAATGACACTAACACAGGGCATCAACAAGAACGATCAAGAACGTGTCCTTTAAATATTGCTCAATATGTGTCCGTTTGCAACATGTATGGGGAAAATGTGTTGCCTTGTTTTACTGATAAGGGATTTGATTACAGAACATGAATATATCTTTAACATTTTCTATAAAATATGTGTTCGTCATTAACAGTTAACAATTGAGTGCATAATGTTACATCAAATACTGCCAGGAGAAAAAGTCAGTTGAGGAAGCCAAGAAATCATGCGAGAATTTCTAGCTGCTTACCTACTCAGGAATGTATGGGTTTAGTTTTAACCGACGCCTTATATATTTTAATTTGAGTAAAGATTTATGTTATTCAAATAAACGTTGGTTTGCTATATTCTCAAATCTTTTTTCTAAAAATAAGGGATGTAGTTGACACTTGTTCGTAATTTCATTTCATCGTTCCTCAAAAGGTTGTAACTTTGTTGCTCTGGTCTCTTCCCTACCATTGAGTAATTAAATGGTAATTAAAATGAATGCGTTTTGGTTTCCTTTTATTATTGTTAAATTTGAGTTGCAATGCTATGAGGTTAAATTTTATTCACTCTTATATGTATCATGAATATTGCTGGGCCAAGTGTGAGGTTGACCGTTCCAAGGCGGTGACCCAAGCTTTATTCTTATATATGTTTATGTTGTTGTGTATTGTGCTGTGTTGTACTATTTGGTAATTGGTCACTTGCCTTAAATTACTTACCAACTAATTGCATGTCACTCACATGCAATACTGCTTCAGCACCTGGAATTTCACTTCTTTATTTTCAATGAAAAATTTAAAGATTATATGTTATTCACTACAGTAAACATATAAGAACAATGATTAAGCTATTCTATGTCTTCAGAATATCCACAAAACATGTGTTTATCATAAATCATTAGAGACAAAATTTTAACGATGCGTACACTATGACAAGGTGTGTCCACCAGTTTATACTTTTAAACATAAAGATTGACGTTTTTAAACGCACATTCCAATGACGTCATACTGTGGATTCACTTATTTTAAGGAGGTCTCATTGTCGCACACCTACCATTTCTCCAATTTATGATCACTGGAATATTCACCAATTAGGTTTTCCGCATTCTTTACGTTAAAAGTGAAACGTCGAATCAGATCAGTCGTAACACCCTTTGCCGTTATGTTTGAACATAAGACGTTCTTCTGACGTTGATATGAACTCTTTGTAAAAATATAAGCACAACTTTGGCATGTTAAACGTTTATTTTAAAATAAGTTAATAGATGCACAGCTTTTAACATGCTTTTTCAAACTTTCAATGTGTAATGAACTGCCTGCTTGAATGCTATAACCATAAAAGTATACATCTGCAATAAAGCCTCTCTATAGTGAACATATCAAATGGCACTGAAGTCAAAGAGACATATACCTGTAATACAAGTATAAAAATTAATACTGCAAAATCTAAAAAAGATAAGCATTAATTTCTTCCTGCCTTTCAAGTCCAAATGTGAATTATTTTAGTATTTTAATTATAATCGACAGCTTTTTACACACAAATATAATACCTAAAAATCTTACCTTTTACTGTAAAAATAGTTTTCTTTGAAAACATCTTCTTTCTATTAGAAAGAACTTTCAATGAGAAAGGTGTTGAAACAATTATATTATTTTACCATCTTAGTGGGAGAACAGTGTCTTTAATCAACATAAACACCGATAAAGTCATATTTCTCCCTATCTAATTACCCATTAGCACAATAGTTTGTGTTTCCTGTTGATATAAACCAGATAAGTAATTCCTTTACAAGGTAAGGGCTTCATATTTTATTTTATTTTACCTTGAAAAAGGGGCACAACTGGTTTATGTTAAAATGATTTAAATGCACTTAAATCCTTTTGGCACATGTTTTACCTCTCAATATGTATGAAAACATATTGTGCCAAAAAGACTTAAGTGCTATTAAAGCTTTCTTGCAGTCATTAAAAGGATGTAAAACATTCTGGCATACAAGGGATTTGTCGATAAGCACTTTGTGCACCTTGGTTCGGTGGGATATACTATGTGGTATACAAGACATGATTCCAGGGAATAGTGCAAATTGAAGAGTATTTGATTAGCTTTCTAAACGTGCAAAAAAGTGATTTTTGAAAAAAAGTGCACTTACCACGTTCTGGCTCTAACCCCTCGAAATCTTTGCAATGAATACATCTTTGTTGGCAACACTTGGTTAATTGGCAATCGTAATCTGACTGAATCGCGTTGTCACGGCCTCGGTTTGTCAAAATGGCGGCTGTGAAATTTTGCCTAGTCGCGCGCAGTCTCGTTGGGTCGCAAGTCTCGTTTCCGTTTAGCGCGACGTGTTAGCTTGTTCTTCGGATCATTGAAGTTACGCATCCCTTTGTTTATAAAGGTCCATGATTTTACCTGATAATGGTCACTGCAGTGTGACCACAGCATTGTGTCAATAAACCGGGGTATAGTACACGGGATTGGGTCCAATAATAGAGTTTAACACAATAAAGTAAAATAGGCCTTTATAGAGGTATGTACTGTATTGCTTAACAAAATGTAAAATGTGCTTTTCGAACTTGGACTCATATGTTAGGAAACTCTTAGATGACTTTGGATTTTCATATATATTTAAAGATCCTGAAAATATATGTAGTTCTTTGTCTTATAAGAGCATGAAATAAGCAACTATATGCAATATTACTACATGCTGTATACACTATTAGGCATGATATTTCAATTTTTTGCCTGTAGACTTAATGAACTGTAAAACACGCTTTAGGATTTGTGCATCCTCGTTAAGAATTCAGAGTGAAGGCTTGTGTAACTATGCGAGAGTTCTTGTGAGTGAATGACTGTTCGAATGTGTGAGTGACAGACTGACAGCGCGAGTTTATATATTAGCGATTCACTGACTGTTAGAATGCAGGAAGTACTGACTGACTTTGCGAAAGAACATGTGATTATTTGACTGGAAAATAGTTTAGTGTGCATGTGAGTGATTGACTGCCCGTTAGAATGTGTGCATGATTTAATGACTGTGAGCATGGATATGTGAGTGATTGACTGACTTTTCAGACATCTGAGTGACTGACTGTTCGAGTGTACGCGTGCGTGACAGACTCTCTGTTTAATTATTTGAGTTATTGGCGGTTTGTTACAAAGCCATCCACCGACGAATCGACTCTAGTATAAATAATTCCCTAAAATTATGAAACCGAATTCGTAAAAACTTTTGCTGATTGTGCCTTTGAATCTCTTATTTAATTGTAAAACGTAACCAGAACTACATTTTATGCACGGACGAATATATGTGTGTTGCACAGTATGACTCTTATTTCGTCGAAATCTCACCTTATTGAGTAACACATGACACTTTCTTTTATTGTCATTATAGAAGTGATGGGTTTGCGTGCGTGCGTGCGTACGTACGTGCGTGCGTGTGTGTGTGTGTGTGTGAAGTAACCGATATAGCTACTTTAGCTCAGTTACAGGTACTGTTAAAAAAGATGAGATAACAAAGCACATCGATTTGCACACAACTATATTTGTGTTTAGAATCTAGTCTTGAAGGCCTTCATGAATGCTTTATTTTATAAGTATGATGTAATTTGTAACGTACTGGTGCAGTGCCGAAAAACCCCACCCCATCTAAATTAGAATTAAAAACAGCGATTATTGTTTTGTTAGTATTATTCAATACAGTTAATTGAAAGCAGTGAAAAAAATTTCGAATTTATCCAACGTTTATTTAAATATTTTATTATTGTGTGCAAGTGGCCACTGAAATAGAGAATAACAGGTTGGTGACGTGGATAGAGAATGGTTATCTGGCAAGTCGGAGGAATTTATCGGCTCACCCGATAATATCCTCCGACGAGCAAGATAACCATTCTCCATCCACGTCACCAACCTATTATTCTATTTATCCTGTCACATTTACAACATTCGTTGAAATGTTTCTAAAATATCTACTTTTCGAGTATTTTGTGTTTAAATATTTAATATGGTAAACATCACGCGCGAAAAAAAAAACATGGTGACGTCACGTCAGGCAAAGCGCTTAGGCTAGCTTCCATCTTGTTAAGACACATAGAAATCGAGTTACTCGTTATTAATTCAATACACAAAGACGAAATTATGCTGTTTAAATAATAATGTTTAAACAAACAATTCTTTACATGTATTTGGTATTTTATTAATAGAAAAAAAGTATATTTTATTAATAGAAAATAGTAAATGCATGCGCATGCGCGGATAGCAACTGACGAATATTCGAGGCCACGTGGTCATCTAGCCTAATATCTTTTGGGATATTAGGTTACCTGGTTATCGGGCTGATTTAAAGGCATGTGGCAGGATAAATGTTTATATATGACATGGGCGAATATATCTTCGCAAGCGCAATTTTGTAGCCCCGCATTGTGTACATGATAACATCGAGTCATCTTGTTAGTGCATACACCTATATTGTAAGTAGACGCTTTTGTATGTTTCAAGAATGCTTTCAATGCGTAAAACTGCGAGTTAATTTCTCAAATGCCCTTTGAATTGTATAAATCAAGTAGTACCACATCGTTCAAAAACCTTTCCTTACACAAAGCACGACAGCACGTTTAGACATCTGCATATGAATATTAGAGATACTAGTATATAAAGACACTGCATCATTGTATTAACAAAAACTAAAGCTTATTATTTAGTTTCTTTGGAAAACGGATTACATGACAGAATAATATTTCATATCAGTTTGAATAGGGGTGGCTGACAAGGCACTGTACAAGTAATATTGTACACAATTTATGTTTTGAATATCGCCTAATCATTTCCAATACCAAATAGTCGCAATCAACCTAAACTTGTAAAACCTCCCAGCAAATGTACATTGAAGTTAAATATTCTTATAGGTTCGCAGAAAATGACGGTAATGTATTCCGTACGTACACGGCAATTTTTAACGACCAATCGCTTTATTGTTGGAGTTTGTATACCAGTCTCTTCATGATGATGAATTCAACGCGAAAATATGTGATTTGTAAATACTCCAAGAAGCGTTTTGATTGGGCAGTTATGAATTTCGGATTCGCTTTCCCGCCGTCATTTACTGCCGTTTAAAGCAAGGTTATCAATTCTAGAGGCTAAACCATACCAAATGGTATAATCTAAATTTATACCACCGTACTGCAAAAAAGCGTAACTCCGTTTACTGAAGTCTTCATTTCTATCGCCATTTGTTTCTTCAGTTTGTATTATCCTACTCAGTTTGGATTATCGACGTACAGGGGGTGCGTTTAACTAAGACCTCTTGAACAATATAACCCGAGTCGTATAGGGTGAGTTATTTGTCTGACGTTCCAACAACTTACTCGTTCCCACGTTATTTTTTTCACGAATTACTAAGTCGTGGAGACGAGTTGCTAAGTCTTGATAACGAGTAACCTAGTCGCGGAAACGACATAAATAAAATTAAAAATATTACATCAGGGTCATCGAACTTTTGCCTCTTATTCTTCGGCGATCGACGTTGAAAACCCAAGCGTTTTTTTAGGGCTAGCAATTGCAATCTCATGAAAATCAATCCAAGTCTGGTGCTCTATTCTCACCACTAACAGCGGCAACTTATGGAGCTAACATTTGGATTTAATTTGAATGAGATTGTCAGCCAGTGTTACTTATTGTTTTATTTTAATAGCTAACTTATATCGCCATCGATGATCAGGCGTACTGTATGGAATAATATACATTTTTATTAAGCCCGCCACTCTACCAACGGTCATATGCGACCCGACTTGGAAACTGTTATAAAGTCTTCTACCACTGTTGTTCAACTTACTGGTCAGATCGGTGGCCTTCTTAACTATTGACATGGTTAATCGGCTCGTCTAGGGCGGTTTTGTACACGCTGTATACATACCGTGACGTCATTACGTTTCTGTTATCTTTATACGGATGCGTAAGCACAAAGACCTATACAATACATTATGTGCGGATTTCCATCCGCATACACTATGATATAGTCCGCGGAAGAATACGATTATTTGTAACAAGCATACTTTCTGGCATTTCTTTGAAGTCTTGTTTTAAAGTGATAACGTTAACATTGTTTTTTTTCAAACACAAACAATTTTGTTTTCATACGTGTCTTTGCCACCAAAAGTGTGTTCTTGTGTTGGCTTGTAGTTTCTACTTTAACTTCTGAACTAGTTTGCAATCACATACTTTTAAGATAAACGTTAACGTTTGTGTATCCGTCAAATCAAGTGGACAAGTTCTTTAAAACTAATGCACTGAAAGATGTTTTTTTTCGACCAACTGTGTATATATACACAGTATGTTGATTTTTGCAAATGATTAGTGGATGCGTCTCATGCACGTGTTGGCGCAAAATGAAAACATTATAACAGTACAGGCGCAAAATGAAAATAGTATAACAGTATTGCATATCATGAAACTAGAATAAGCACACAAATAAGTTGAAAAGCGACACACGGGGGAAAATTTATTCATAAATAAAAAAGTCACAGGCTAACAGGAAGTCCGTGACGTCACACATCGACAGCGTATGTATACAATGGCATTTAACAAAAAGCACGTGTCTATTACAAGCCTCGTCCTTATTATTTTCCCCTGCCATAGGCGGATGGATATTATTTTGGCGTTGTCCGTCCGTCCGTCTTTCCGTCCGTCCTTCCGTCCGTCAGGCACTATTGTGTCCGGGGCCATATCTTGGAAGTGCTTTGGCGGATTTCATTGAAACTTGGTTTGAGTACATTTATGGATAAGAGGATGAGGAACGCCAAATGGTATTGTACAACATCTGTTAATTACGGAGTTATGTCCCTTTGTATCTTGAAAAAATGTTTTTTAATATAAGCTTAGAGCTTTATCTCCGTTAACACATGAGCTCGAGCCATGAAACTTACCATAGTTGTTCTCAAGCATCAGGGGGTGGGGGCTTCACATTCAACACCCATAATCCTAGGGGCTAAGGTCAAGGTCACACATTGAGGTCAATGGTAAACAATTTGGTGAATTATTCATTATTTAGTAACTCCTTTACTATGCATCAAGGGATTCTATAATAACTGTCCACAGTTGTTCTCCATTATCTAGCTGAGTGTCAAATATAAGATCCAGGTTGCTAGGGTTATGGTCAAAGTCACACACAAAGGTCAAAATCACACATTTTGGTTAAATATGCCTTATTTGTTAAGGATACTATCATACTAAAATGGATTCTCAAAATGTCCTGAAGTAGTTGTTCTCAATTATCAGGCAGTGCAACCCTATGTGTTTTTGACCAAAGTCAAGGTCACACATCAAAGGTCTCACATTTGTAGAAATATCTATTATTTAGCCATTATTTTACTATGCAGCAGTGGATTATGTAATTACATCCCATAATTCTTCTCCTTCTTCTTCCTTGCTTTGTGTCATATGTAAGATTCATGTCTAGGATTAAAGCAGGTATATACGATCTTGTCAAATATTTATTAATTAATATAAAATGTGTAAAAAAACTTAGTATACATATATTTCAATATAAACTTTAATAAAAGTTAAGAAGAACATGTGTCGAAAAATGCGAAATTAGCCATATATTTAATTCTGGAATCGAAAAAGGCTGTACAGCCGAATTCGCCAGCATGTATATAATGCATGTACGATGTGAATCTAAATTTAGTTTAACGGTTCATTCCTGCAGCGATATCGATTCCTACGACTTACGAACACTCACTAAAAAGACGAATGCATCGGTTATTGTAGGAAAATATGTACGAATTATCTTCGTCACAATCGGCTCGGGGCGCTAATTTGTATTTGCTGCATTTTATGAAATTCGTCTTAAATGTATCATTTTTCTTGCATATTGTGTGTTATGATAACATATTTGTATCAATACATTACAATTTAACACATATAAAAATCGTATATACCCGCTTTAAGTTCAAGGTTCATGTCTAGGCTTAAGGTCAACGTCACACAATAATTACACTTCATGTAAGGTCATACGATTCACATTAAGGGTCAAGGTTACACAAATGCTTCATGTAATGTCGTACGCTAAACCCCTTAACTGACCAGCATTTTTTTCCAGAATGATGTTAACATCTTTGTACATAGAAATAACAGGTTAGAGATTTTGCGCTCCAACAATGGAGAGCATATAGTCACTAATTAAAACTTCACTCAATATCAAACCGTTACAGAGCGTAAAAGCTGTAACTGACAAAATCGTGACCTAGCGTAAAGTACGTCACGACGTTGCAATACGCATCACAACGTATATATAAGCCAGCGATATAAAAACATCATTTACAGTAATTGTTAAATTTGTTTCCGGGTGTAGCTTAAATTCGTAGTCACCATCGATTATACTTACGTCGTCCCGGGGGTGTGGGGGTACTGATTCGTGTACACACGTTAGTGTTTATCTATTCCAATGTGTAACCATAATGCCGCCACCGGACGAAAAACGTCGTATCGCGACGTATAGACTCGCATCAAACTGAACAATCCAAGTCTTGACGTCATACACAGTTCCCGATTAACTACGAGTGAACTTTCGGTGCGTTCGTGATGGGTCGTTCGATAGAGGGGACACGGTATTATAGTGACAGTCAAGCTCGAGTCAGTAGTTTGATGGTTATTTCATCAAAATAGCGTGATCGCGTACAAAACCCTTTAGTATATAAGTCTTTATCAGACATACGAGGATATTATTACGTTATCTTTCACGATCATTCTTAAGCAAAATATTTACAGTTCTTGCAAAAGTATGGATTAACATGTGTTTACTTAAGTAATGCTGAGGAATATTGATGTATATAAATCATTACCACGAAGCTTAGCGGGTTGAACCTCAGCTAAAAACGTGGTGTTCAAGTCGAGCATCTAAGCTTTAATTAAGCCCGTGCGTCCATGCGCCCGTGTCTTCATTAGCAACATTTAATCTCTCGAACTATTTAATTATTAAACATTACCATAAATGAGCAGTGAGAAATCCTATGTTAATGGTATTCGGTCTTTATGATCTGTTGTACATGTATATTATTTACTTCAGATTCAGGAGTATACAATTTGTTGTCTAAAATATACAACTTACGTTCATCAGTACGAAGGCATAACAAAAGTTGTTAACCCGACCGAACCTATTTTGTTTGCTTTGTCCACTCTTTTCGTTTTAGTTATGATAGTTGTGAGGAAACAGTAATACTGAACATTTACCATGGTCTAATATAGCCATTATATGCATCTTTTGACGATTTTAAAACCTAAAAATTATAAAGCGTTGCAACGCGAAACGATTGAATAATTTGGAGAGTTCTGTTTTTGTCGTTAAATTTTGTGAAACTACGAAGATTGCTTATATAAGGTATAAAATACGTTTAGTATGTGTACTCGGCGGAATAGCTCAGTAGGCTTAAGCGTTTTTACTTCAGGACTCTGGCAGGACTCCAGGGGTCACTGGTTCGAAACCTGCTCCGGGCAATGATCTTTTCCTTTTTTTAATTTTATTCTTGATTTTTTACTGGAGCTTTTACGATCCAATGTTTACAATTATCAATATAAAGCATTTAATGAATAAGTTAAAAAAATGCCAAAATCTGTGAAAAGGCCCCTTTAAGTAACTATTATAAACAAAGACAAAATATTGAATAGGCGCGTGAAAGATTTATGTCATTGAACTTCCTCAATAAAGTTTGGAAAAAAGATGTTTCATGAAGAAAGGTAAATAATGCTTTATAATAAGAAAAAAATTCAGTTCGATCTACCTACCCTATTGTTGGCGATGCTTGTGGAAAAAAAGAACACATTTGTTTTACCTTATCCAATATAACAACAACGGAGTTCTCTTTGTAACCAAAAAACACTAATAGTAACATTATAATACAATTTACGTAGACAGTTCGCCATGCATGTTTACTATGCATGTGGATTGGTCATGTATTCATAATTTTACATCATTTTCAGTAAACTAATATTTGTATTTCTGTCTATCAGAAAACAATTCAGGACTGTCAAAAATACTAATAAAATATAAATTCCGCGCTTTTATTTAGATTTATTATGTGACGGGGGTCGTTGCGAAATATAGATGATCATGATGTGATGATCATGATTATGATGATCATGATTATGATGATCATGGTGATGATGATCATGGTGATGATGATCATGATGATCATAATGATGATGATGATGATGATCATGAGGATCATGATGATGATTATTGATGATGATTTGGAAAATACGGGTAGTTTTAATAGAGCGTTAAAATACCCTCTCAGTTGCAATAATTTTTCTCTCAAAGGGTGCCGATTTGAATTATTATTATTAAATGTTATTAGTTTGTTACTATTATTTCAGTGAAGACCAGTCCCATGAGCTTATCATCCCAACCAAGGCCAGTCACCCTGGAGCTGCTCGTATCCGTGGATCTACAGAAGACTGGAGATGATGAGGAGAAGCCTCTCCTCAGTGGACTGGACTTCCTGCCGGACGGGAGACTGGTAGCCGTGGATAACAAGAACAAGAAATGTATCATACTGAATGAGCAACTGCAGAGACTTGGAACACCGTACAAGTTCAAGGATTACCCAATGTGCGTAGTATGTGTGTCTCATGATACACTGTGTGTAACGAGTGGTAGTGGTAAAGTAGTATGTCTCCTGTCTGTGAGTACAGACAATACCATCACACTGACCAGGAATATCAATACATCATCACAATTTGACTCTATATGCTTCATGTCTCCATCTAACATGGTTGTGAGTACGTACGGTGGTCCCCGTCCTGCTAGAATGATATCAGTGGACGGGGTAGAGTCAGATTTTGATCACTCCCTGACGTTTCCTATGAAGACGTACAAACTAGGTGAGAGTAAATGCACGTATGTCCAGTCTAAGAACACGTTAGTACTGACTGACAGGTACGCTCACACAGTGTACGTGTACGACACCGTGAATGGCACATCTAGAGCAGTCACTAATGAGAACATACAGGAGCCTCGTGGTGCCTGTGTAGGGCCTGGTGACACGGTGCTGGTGTGCAGTAAGAATAAGAACTCCATCGTGCACCTGAGTGTTGATGGAAACATTATCGGTACCTACCCAGTGGATATGTGGAGCCCGTACAGCATAGGTTTGTCTAAGAACGGCACTAGGTTGGCGGTTTCTAACAGTGCTAATGGCGCCTTGAAACTTCAGTTGTATAAGATATCACCGGCAATGCGTTAGGTGACTAGTAAGACGTGATCCATGTGATCATGCAATGATCTACCATCATATATATTATAAATGCTCGGGTATGGTGATGTTTAAATCAATACGGTATACGTTTTGATTGATGAAAACTAAATAGTGTTGTTATTCATTTTGATTGCACCAGAATTAAAAACTGCCTATGTATTGTGAATTTAACGTTATTTAATATTAGTTTTAAAACACTTAAAATAATGTCTTTTTTTACAAAATATGTCCATAACTTTAAATATACCGCGGATGTAATACTATTTTAATTCCCATTAAATGCAACGTACCTGATGTGTTTTAAGATATACATTATACGGTATACTCATGATCACGTTGAAATGTTACATATAGTTTTGGTGTGTCACCATGCTCTTTAATAAGGCGCGGTTGATGTTCGTCAATATATAAAAAAAAGTCGGCCTATCATTTATACATAGTTTGTATACTTTTATTAAGTAGCGGGAAAAAACAAAATAATATTTGTCGTCGGAAATGCAATAACCGTTGCATGTTGGGCATTGTACTGTATATTGTAATTGTCTACATTAGCGGATAAAATAAATTACAACAAACGTATAAACAAAACCTATAGTACTGAACAGAACAATGTAGGGGTTTTTCTAGCCATTTTAGGAAAAGAGTCTGGTCAAATTGGAATTTTTGTAATCAATTAAATTTGCAAATTTGAGGAGTTTTATCCTAAAAATGGACCATTTTGGAAATTTTTTTATCATTTTATCAACAAATATTTACACGTCAGGACTAAATCATATAGTTATATAGTTTGTTATATGTTTATGAAATAACATTGTATTGAAATATAATAATTATTAGACTCTTCTTTCTAAAAAAATAATATTTTTGGAAATTGTGGAAAACAACAATTTTGGTTTGGAATCGGGTCAGTTTGCTTTGATATCCGACTTTTTTTTATATAAAAGAAAAAACCCTGCTATGCAAATGTTTTCTTACCGTCACAATCAAATGTAAGTAATTTAAAATAATGTTTTTTAGCCTTCACAAGTTCTATACATCAGTGATTTTTTCGCTTTATATTTTACAGCCCGTGCCTTTTCAATTGGGAAAAAGCGGGATAGAGAATGAAATTCGGAAAAAATCTAAACATTATTAATATGATTATTAATTACAGTTTACCAATTGATTATAAGAACATATTTGACTGTTTTCTAAATTTATTTTATGAAGTGATAGGGAATTAAATTGCGGTATAATAAACTCAATAATTGGTTTATTGGAAAAGTTTGGCATATTTTGGGGAAATTAAGTTCAGATTTTGGGGGGGGGGGGGGAAATGTTACTTGCCATTGGGAAACAGACCTTTGTACTTTTTGCAATTGGGAAAGTGGCTGTTATTTTGGACCAAAAAATCACTGTACATTTTTAAAAAGCCGGGAAAGAATGTAATTTTCAGTGTGTCTCGTCTGCCTGCAAATAACCTTATGTACTTTTTTCATTCAAATGTAAATTACACTATGAAAACTATTAATTTCGGCTTTTTTTCAAAATCATTAAGCAAAGTGATGATCTCAAATAAATAGTAGCAAATTTTATTAATCTTAGCCTTGTTATTAAAAACAAAAGCAATACTTGCCGGTTGTAATATAATTCTTTTTTCGTGAATTGTTGGGCCGAATACATAAAAGTCATTACCATAGCACCTCTTAACACGAGAAAAGTTCTAAAGATCAATGCATTTTTAATCAGCCGAATATTTCAATATTATTTGATGAACTGATTGTAAATACATGTGTCTAAATGGTAAATTAGACACATATAATTAATATCATCTTTGTTTCAATTAATCTATGTAGGAGTTATGCAGAGGGATCTATGCGATTATTGCAATTTATGTTTAATTTTGATAGGAATGTAAATGTTTTATATTTCAAAGCCATACATAAAATATGGTATATTTATTGTAAATATTTTAATTATTGTTCTGAATTCAACCCTTCTTTTTATGTTTAAGCTTCAAAATGAAATCGAAATCAAATAGTTTATTCACGGATCTCTATCATTCATGAAGCGTTTTTTTTCCAATTAAAAACATATTCATTTTGTTACTTTTCAAAAATGCTTTTGAAACAAATATGGTCAAATGCACCAATAAAAACTTCAAAACATGCCAGATACATATGTTGCTATAAACAAAACATGTTATACAACTGTTTAAACATAAACTATTAAAATGTTATTGGTTTCACCATTGAATACTCCACAATAAACAATCTGAACTCCTGATTTTAAAACATTTATCTGATGATCAGGTTAGGCCTGTTTTAACCTTATTAATTACTTGACACTGATGAATTGTACTTTAGCAACTCATATTGGAAAAAACAACATGTTTTTACGGGTAACCGTCACATACCGGGAAGGAAATACCCGCCTTTACTTTTCGCAATTCATTTTTGTAATGTAAAGAACAACTGTTAAAAAAATTAAACGAATACCGATTTTTCTCACTGTTTCAAACTGCCAATATGACTAAACGTGATGCTTTTGTACGTGAGAAATCAAAATAGTGACACCTTTAAGCAGGAATGGTCTGATATTCTTGTCTAGAAATCAATATAATGTAAATAAAACGTATGTTGAATATGAATACTACTTAGATTTATTGCCCTCTTTATTATTGCCTTACTGATTCTTCGTGTGTACTTGTAAAATTAGGAGCTTCTGCCCACCCCTTGAGAATTAAGACCGGAAGAAATTCGCGCAATAAAAACCCTCGTGAAGAACGTTATTGCCTTTACTGTAATGCACGGGATAAATAGAATGCAATTCATTCTGCCGTTTTCTACGGGGAAAATACATTAACAGTATTTATTTAATAAATCCACCTGTTGTTACGTTCCATAGGCTTGTGTATTGGTAGGAATGACCTCAACATATAAATGTTAAATTATTAATCTATGTAAATATGTAAAGCACAACTAAACTTCACAAAACTTTCTAGAAAATACCACTTGATGCCAATTAATAGTTCTCTGTATTTTTATTTGAAATAAGTATGTGTATGTACCGTTAGTTTCTTGATATTTTGTGAAATATTGGATTTAAAGTTTTTGTTTAACAAAAGTATATACAAGTTTATCCTTACTGTCTGTAAAATCAGTACGTTTCTTCTTATCCAACCCGTTGTTGATTTCTGTTTTATTTTGCTTCGAAATTGCATTGAGTTTGCACTATATACGTATATATATATTCTGTTATAATTATGTTAAAGTTATATTATATTGACATGGAATGTTACTTTATTTACAACGGTATACATTAAAGACAGTAAATATATGTATAAGTCCTCATGGAACCTTTTCACGTTTTGGTAAATTAACGAAATTGAAATAAAAAATGTTTAAGATTTGCAAATATTCGTTGTAATTGCGATATTTGCGAGGAAACAGTAATACTGAACATTTTCCATTCTCTAAAATATCCATATAAGCATCTTCCGACGATTTAAAAACCAGAAAATTATAAAGCGTTTCAAACTCGAAACGATTGAATAATTTTGAGAGTTCTGTTGTTGTCGCTGTATTCTAGTACATTACGAGCACTACTTATATAAAGTCCAAAATACACCACAAACTATATGGGCACGAATGGCCGAATGATTTGAGTGCGATTTAGGATGTCTTTTTTTCTTTCTTTAATTTAATTCTTGTTTTTTACTTGAGCTATTTAGCTCCAATGTTTAAATTTACCAATATTAACCATGTAATGACAAACGTCAATACAAACCAATGTATGTGAAAAGGTCCCTTTAATAAACTGTTATGTTCTGTTTTGTGACTTTGTTTTTTTATTTCACAAAACATCATACATATAATCACTAATCTGGTGTTAAAACATGTGTGATATATATGTTAAACACTAAGTACTATTTAGACTTGCGTGTTAGCTTCCTTAAAATAAATTGCATAGCATTTTTATCAATACACGTACTTACTACAACTTCGACTTAATATAAACTATAATCGATTGTATTATATCATTTTATATTAACATAATCCATGTATAATAAAGTTTTTCAAACATGTTATAATAAGTTTTGTTATTTAGAGTTACACTTAATGTGTTTTACGCGATCAACAGTCGCGTACTTAAAATGAATTCCCAATAATCCCATTTGTAATATTGAGGTTAGTTCTCGTTGTAGCCAATCTTTAAGGGAAGTAACCATATACGGTAAGTATTGTATTGTAAACTGGGGTTATGGTCATCTTATAATAAGGTAAATTATTATACGAATAATGCATTAACTTATTGTGCGATGTTGTCTTTTTGAGATAATTCCATATTATTTGATAAATGCCATCAGGGGTTGTTATTATGAAAACTTGCCTGCCAAAATTACACCGACACATGGTCTTATTATAGCTGGACCCTTTTCACATCCCCGATAACGAGTACTGTACGACTTGCCTCCCTTGATAAAACGAATCCTGAACAAGGCTAACGACGTGGAAGCTGAATAAAACTATTTAAAGGCATTATCGTGTTCCGCAGAAAAGTATTAAATCACATCATAAAATCGTGTTCAATTTGTCGTCGGACGTATCACGGTTGAAGTTACACAATTTTGTGTATTTGAATATGTATCGAATTTTTAGGTTATAATACAAAAATATATTCAACATAACTTCTTTCATAACGTTACTGCGATTGGCGTCATCATTTTGTTATTTAAAATCAAAGTACAGACAGTACTGGTGTGACGATGCTTTTGAGAGGATGGATATCAAAGCATCAAGTTAAGTTTATCTACATCACCACAATCACCACAATTGTGTATGTTGGTACGAAACAAAAATTTGGTACACAAATTTTGCGAAAAAAATTTGGGTATGAAAACAAATTTGGGCACGAAAAAATATTTGGGAACAAAAAAATTGGGACCGAAACAAATTTGGGTACGAACAAAAAATTGGGTATGAAAAAAAATTGGGTACGAAAAAAAAATTAGGTACGAAAGAAAATTGGGTACGAAAAATTTTAGGTACGGAAAAAAAATTGGGGGAAAGTAGTACCGAATATGGAGTTGCTATCTTCAATATTTCAAAATTTGACCTTGACCTTGAAGGATGACCTTGACCTTTCAACAATCAATATGTGCAGCTCTATGAGATACGCATGCACGCCAATATTGAAAAAGTTATGGCCAATGTTAAAGTTTTCGGACAGACAGACAGACGCTTTATATTTGACATTTGACCTTGAAGGATGACCTTCACCTTCACAAGTTATGGCCATTAAAGTTTTCGGACGGACGGACAGACTGACACACTGACTGACTGACCGACAGTTCAACTGATATAGGCCACCCTACCGGGGGCATAAAAAGCAATGGCGATATTTTTCTCAGCCACATAATTGTTAATAGCTTGCTATCACAAAATGAAAGTGAAAGTAGAACTGTCAAAAATGACAACCTGTCAACGTGTTGTTTTTGCTGGCACGAGAGGGCGATTACACTCAATGTGTTCACGTTTTGACCATAGGCTTTGTCAATGACCTTTATAGTATGGGTAGCTTTGATATTATTTATTGCTATCATGTAAATGCATGATTGTGTATATGTTTACAATACACAAAGCATAAATAATGATATAAATATACTGATTGAGCTTATAATAATCTGAGATCTATAGTCAGGTCAATTAAGGACTTAAAATACAATTTTGTGTCCTGATTTCATGAAGAAATGACCATGCATGTCCTAGATTTCAAATTCAAGGCCCTGGTGTGACACATTGGTAGCATTACCGTTAAACTGTTACCAGGCTTATGAAATTAGTTTTTATTGAACTATCTAAGGAAATCTAAATCAGGCGCTGATTTTTCTTGTTTTAATACAGTCATAAATCAGTTGTGGCCTCTGAAAATGACCAATTTTTGCTTACTTGTCACACCCTTAAAACTTTCCACACGTCTATAATAGCAAATCTGGATTTAGGTGATCTTCAATGGTACATTTAGCTCTGTTACAAGAGTGCTGGTAAAGTTCAGTCACATATTTAAATCTAGGCCATGTCAAAATCAAAGTGTCAAAGACAAATGAAAGATGCGTTCATTAATTGTCGTCCAGTTGTTTACTACTGCTGTAAGTTTTTATATAATATGACTGATGAACATCATGTGAGAGAAAATTCACATTATCATTGTATATCAGGTTTAGCAGCCTTTTAGATAACAAAGTATGCTAGTTTTCAATGTCGCTTCTGTGGATCAAACCCGTAGGGCTTTTAGGAAGATTCTGAAATTTTCGATCCCTCGAGAGCAACCAAACCAAAAATTAAGTCAAATATTGCCGACTCGGTTTTTTGAGTCGGTTCATGCGGGATATTGGAGCTTGATTGGTCATTGTCGGCTCTGATACTACTTACGTGTACCCCGGGTACTCTTAAGTATACTTACACGTACCCCAGGTACGGTAAATAAACGTAATTGTACTCGGTCCATATTAGACTGTACCCGAGTTGTATTCGCGCCCAAAATCCGATGTCGTAAAACGCGCAACCGATTATCTTAAACACACTTCTCTTCAAAAAACACTGCATCAACATGCTTTTTGAGTATGTGTTCCGATAATATAGAGGCCATTCTACAGAAAATTGACATAAATGTGTATATATAATTATTACAAAAAAAAGTCAACAACGACTGATTTAGGGTTAAATTTCCCGGGTACATTTTAGTATATTTACCGTACCCGGGATACATGTAAGTATACTTAAGAGTACCCGGGGTATATGTACGTAGTATCCGAGCCGACAATGAACAATCGAGCGATACTTGAAGGTGCAACATCTCTCACGCCCCCTAGCATCGCCTTTAGCAGTATTCAATTCTCAACAGGAAAGTGCTGGAGTCATTGTTCCCGAGGGACAAGAAAAACAATTGATTAATGTTCGAAATAAATAATTTGATTAATGACAATTCTATTATTTGAGCCAGGTCACAGGAAAAGCGCAGTCAAATCAGTATCCAATTAAATTATTTGTTATTGTCAGAAAAACGCTTTTAAGCAAACAGCTTTCAAGCGACTGCAGGCTGATATAGATCCAAACTGGCCACAGTCGCCTTAGTGTCTCTTTTACTGTGACACAGTTCATTTAACTTTAAAATGATAAAAGTACTAACACTAAGAAAGAGTACAAACCAGTAAAGAGTTTGAAATCAATGTTGAATTTCAGGACAGCTTGGTGATCTGCAAATCCCCGATGAAATGTTGATATCGGGTATCATAGTCATTCAATAAGCCGCAAAATGCTCGAATACAATTTATAAAGCACAATGTGACTTATATTGATAACTAAAAATACCAGTATGCCAGTTTTGCCGTGTCAAGTAGTCAATATAAATTGCCGCCTTAGAGTCTTTTGATGATTTTTGCTTTGGTAGACTCTTGGCTCTGAACGCGAATTATTTCAGCTACCGTGTCAAGCTGTTACGATCCAGAAAGTCCTTCATTCACATCGAGTATATATCCTTCGAATTCCAACTATTGTTGTCATAAGCGGAGATTTAGTGAATAAATAATTTATATATCCTAAATGACAGCTTCTAAATAGCGAAACAAGCCAATTTATGCAGTAAGAATGTTTTGAATCGAGACTCTCATGGGGCGGCCATTGTTGAATGTTGAAACACGAACGACAACTCTGCTAGGAGAATGTTATCAATGCCGAGCAATCTCCTACGCAGTGGCGAATGCAAAAGGGAAGTAACTGAAAAATCGACTTATCTCAATCGGACTGGCTCGGTATTTTACATAGGTCGCCATTGTGAATTTTTTTTATGGTTATGATACCTTGGACGATGCTGTTCCAGCATCGTCAAAAAGAAACACATTAGATTATAACTGTAGCATCGTTAAAGTAAATTGATCGTGTCTTAATTCGTTCACGTTTTAATAATGTATGAACAAAAGCAATGCTAATGAAACTTAGGTACGCACGGATTGGGTAAGTGTTTTCAATAAATATAACTTTTATGCTATTGATTGAATTATATATCGAATTGTACGTGCTTCAAAAACATATAAAATATGTGTTTTACCACAGATTCGAATAAGTGATATGGAGAATAATAGGTTAGTGTTGATTATAGATCAGGTTAATCATGCGAGGCTTAGAAAACAAAAGCACGAGCCTTGGCGAGTGCTTTTTCGTTTACGTGCCGAGCATGATAAACCTGATCTATAATCAACGCTAACCTATTATTCTATTTATCCTACTTTTTATTCATTAAACCTTTTTATTTAAACAAAATTAGTTTTCTTGAGTGTTTGTCGTACTTTGATAATGACTGTAGTGTAACCAAGTCAGTGTATTACTCCGCGTTCCAAAAATAACCGCTGATCAAATAATCATTTTTTTAATCAGAATATCGAGATCTGTGACAAAGAGTCGTGCGTTATTAATTACAATTTTATTCATATTGAATTGCTAATCTAAAAGTTGTGTAACATCAATATAACATTTAGTTGTTGTATACAAGGAACTACATTTGTTTACAACGTAGCCTAACACCGCACACAATTCACTTTCGATATCTTACTATCAACTCGATCACGAGGTGCAAAATATTTGCTTCTTTGTTATAATATGTGGTTATTTCGTGAAAAAATAACAATGATAACTTGGATTTAAGCTAATTATATGTTTTAAAATTTTGAATGTGGAAAGTGGCACCAAAGGCAAAGAATTGTGAGGTGAAGTTGTTCGAACGAGAGAAAGACATTCGCTGGTGAAGTGACTGGGTGGAGCGAACAACAAAATCAATTTGTTCAACGGTAGACAGTGGTTGTCAAGGCTGTATTTTGGCCATAGTTTCAGTGCATGAAGGTGAAAAAAAGGAAGCTGTTGGGTTGTTACATTTACTGGACTGATCAAGAATGTTGGAACACTGGTTCTGCTGTTCAACATATATGGTGGAATATGGACTGGACATTTTTGTGCCCTGTTATGGCCATGATTTCAGTGGGTGGAATTTTCGCATTTCGAAGTTTTTGGACCAGGAATTTGCGAACTGAGTGGTTCATTATTCATGTGTGCTCGAGAAAGCCGGCGTCTTTTGCCATGGCCTTCAGCATCTGACCTAGCTTTTTGACACTACGGTCAAAGGGGAGCAACTTGAACTGACTCCTATTTGCAACATAGTGTCAAATTTACCTCATACTAGAAGTTTAATGACAATACATGACAACAAACACGTTTTTTTACTACTTTTATTTGTTTAAAGGTCATTAAAATTGACAAACATTTGAGATTGTTTTTATAATTGATGCACAGGTGACGAGGTGCGTGGGAAAAAAGTAGTCCCGGTTTGGCAGTTGATGACGTCATTTCGTGCCGTTGATTATAGCCATGCCGTTGATTATAGCCGAAATTTAATAAACACGGCTTTAATCAACCGAATTCGCTGTAAAAGTGGGATAAAATAATTATCTCGCGTTAAATCCGTACTCCCGGGCATATTCATCAGTTAACTAGTGTTGTGCAGTACAACTGTATCCCTGAATGATTTGAATGACGAATACTTCTACAACCATTAAATATAATGTTTTGCATTGTTTTGCAAAATATATCTTGACATAAAATGTGTTCCATGCTGTGTTTTTATTTTGTTACATATGAACAAAAGGTTTGACAAATTATGTTTATGAATATTTTGTTATGTTCCAATATAAATAACTGAATGATATTAAATAGATATTTAACTGGGCCTTAACCATTTTGTTGTTACTCAACCATAGTTACACTCACTAAGTTAGTGTTACCAGAAAAAAGCGTCAAACGCATTCAACAACAACCACCAGTTATCTTTGCTACATAAGAATATTGAAAGGTTTAAAAATAACTTTTCATTGTTAAATTTACACAAATAATTCCAAAAACATCACTTGAGTCAATTATTTGATGACACAAATCCCCCAAAACCCCACCCTGTTCCTCATCGAAAATAATAGTGGAAAGTGTCGTTTTATTTAGTGACGCGTCTTTGTGTAAACACTAGAGACATGTCTATTAGTATTACAATATTTCAAATATCCTTACTATTCATTACGTTATTTTATCATCAAGAGCAATATTATATTTTTATTGTCTGTTAAAGCAACGTTTTATTCACCTTTAACTTTACTTAAATGGTATTAACAATTAAACATATGCTATGAAGTCAGTTTAATAACTAACGAGACAGAGGCCCGTGGATTACTGCGCAAATTGGTTGATTACGTCACTGCCACGTGGCATCTTCAGATTATGACCCGGCTGTACATAAAATGACCATAAAGTGGTCACGTGTTCATACTAGATTATGATTTAATAATGTATTATACATGATCTGACAGCAATACGTTATGATGGCATAACTCCGTCTATGACATGCATCAAGAGAGCATATGTTCGTCTCCCCTGGGTAAATTGTATATATATATATCTAATGATGTTTGTAAAATATGTTATTCCCCCGTGCGGCATTCGTGCATATATTTATCAAACATAAGCTGATATGCCGTTCTCGCGTTAGCGAATTGCGTTTTTCTTCTAAGAGCTCCGTCTACGATTCCTCAAATACAGGCGTTGTTACAAGCATACATCAAATGCACGTGTTTGAATAAGACTATTCTCATACAATAGCTAGTGAGTCTCACTAAATAATAAATAACAAAGCATTCATGTGTTTGTGTTGACGTTGGTCGGCGTGGTGGTCTGCATTAATTACTAAACGAAGACTGACTGAATACCGGGCTGAATAGATGACTAAATGATTTTTTAAATCAGTGAAATTAGAATGACCGTCGTTTGGATGCCCAGATATCAATTCACTATAACGCCCCCCCTCCCCCACCCTTATTCCGACTTGTGCGGGGGACCCCTCCTCCATCCAGGACATGTACTAAAGGATCCGTCCCTATGTGCAATATACCTGTAAAAATGTATTTCGGTTCATTATTTAAGCTCACATTTTGTATCACTTCGCCACCAATTCGTATAATCGTTTATTGAACTCGTCCACAGTAATTTGTAGCATTTACTTCTACAATGAACTACCGTATTTCTGTTGAGTACGTATAATGCTGATACAACAGTATCGAAATAAGAAAAAAGAAAAGATAAGAAGAGGTTGTCAGGGAAGTACGTCCAAAAGAAGAAATAAAGATTCAGTCAATAAAGTTAAGATGCATCGTTATGTTCTGTCGTCTTTTAAACATTTTACTTAACATTAGCATTTCAGACAATATCACTTTCACTCAGGGGTTTTCAAATATAAATTGGCACTTTAGTCATTTGAATTTAACGCAAAATTGTTAGTGATCAAATTGTATATACATGTACATGCATGTTAAAACAAAATCTATAGTCACTACACACTCTTATGTTAAATAATACTAAATTAAATAATAACGCACACATTAAACGGCTTTTATAAGTTCGCTGTAGCAACATTAACTCATTTTATGACATACATTTCGCTCTTGTATTTATCAGAGGTCTAAAAATACACGTTTATTTGTATTTATTGATAGATACATGTCTATGTGGTATGCCAGTTTATATAAAATACGCATAACAATCGAGTAAAGCAACTAGACGTGGTCAAGGTCCAACACTCGTGATTTCGAAGAGAGAAGTTTTGAGAAAGCCCTGTCGATTATTAACAGAGATATATTAACTAATATTATAGGTACCTTGTCACGTTTTGGTAAATTGTCAAAATTATTTAAAAATATCAGATTCTCAAGTTTCGTTGTAGTTATAATATTTGTGCGGAAACAGTAATACTGAACATTTACCATGCTCTAAAATAGCAATTATGTGCATCTTTTGACTATTTAAAAACCTGAAAATTATTTGTATCCGGAGAAGCGCCCCCCCCCCCCGGAGAAGTTCCCCGCGGAGAACTGCCCCCTTATTTTAAAGGGGGCGGAGAGGTGCCCTCCCATCAAATCTGTAGTGGCGGTTAACTGCCCCCCCCCCCGTCAGAATTAAGTAGGCGGAGATCTGCCCCCTCACAATAATTCAAGGGGCGGATGAGTGCCCCCCTGTGTCAACTTCAATTAGCATGAAACGTCGGGCATCATCATCACACCTTTTCCCCCAAACAGTTACTCTTACTTAAACAACAATGGTTTCTAATGAGAAGTTCAATGCAAATGGTGAGCAATAAATTACTTATGGCGAGTACGTAGTGAAAACAAAACATACGGGTAATTTTACACTATACCCGTACACATTTTATCCGGTAACAATTTAATTTCAGTACAAGTGTATTTCCATTTATCGAACTGAATAACACCAATTTTCTACATCCACCTGATACTATTATTTAAGTACCTTTGTACGCATCTATACCAATCACTATACATGAATGCCATGTAAAAGTCGTGTTTTAATAAGAGCGCGAAACTTAGTCGAGTCCACGCAGGAAAAGCGTGTGTGTAAATACTGACCATGTGTCGTAACTAAATATAGACGTGTAACTAAGTACATGTAGTACTTATGAAAGAAACATAACATAGGAATTAATGTACACAAAAAGATAGTATTGACTAATTGTAAATAGCGAAAAATACGTAAATTTACGAATATTAAATTAAATTCGATAGGCAAAATGGATGCCTATATATAAGTTATGAAGAAAGTTACTGGCGTTTTTGTCATTGTAATACTCGCTCTATATATCGACTTTACTCGCCGTGAAATTTCTTTATTTAGAGGGCACTTCTCCGGGTCATCAATTCTGACAAGGGGGCACTTATCCGCCCCCTATTTGGCAGCAGGAGGGCAGTTCTCCGCCAAATAAAAAACAGTGAGGGGCAGTTTTCCGCCCAGTGAACAATTATAAAGCGTTGCAACGCGAAACGATTGAATAATTTGGAGAGTTCTGTTGTTGTCGTTTTATTTTGGGATACTACGAGGATTGTGTATTTATAAAGTATAAAATACATCATTTGCGGTATGAGTACGGATGGCCGAGTGGTCTATGCGAATTATTTTTTTTACTCCAGGGCTCCAGGGGTCAGTTGTTCGAGCCCCGTTGAGGTTATTTCTTTCCTTTCTTTAATTTTATTCTTGTTTTTTTACAGGAGCTTTTTAGATCCAATGTTTACATTTCTCAATATAAAGCAATAAATGACAAACTTCAATACATGCCAAAATCTGTGAAAAGGCCCTTTTAATGGACGTTTGTTGATAATCATTAAATAATATATCGTGGTCGTCTCCCCCGATTATTATTTTGAGTAAGCCCGGCTTATCTGGCCACGTTCTAAAATTGCAACCACAGGTCGGCGTCATGCTGTGAGCACTGCTGGCACCGCTTCCAGGTACTGTCATGTCACTACGTGCGACCACGTATCAATACTTATTTCATTCAAATGTCCGTCATGTTTATCTGTAAGTTCTAAGGCCTGTGCGTAACAAATCAGTGATTTTGATAATTATATTAACATATCTGAAGGGTTCTCCTATTAAAGAAGATGATGAATTAAGAAAATTATGTGCAAACAATAAACAAATAAAACATCATTGTCAGCATTAAAACAGATTCAGATGGAAGACTTTAAAATCATTAGTTTATGTCATAACTTATAAGTTATATTCGTCAGATTTTCCGCACCTAAATATCGTAGTATACATTTTTAATTTCACCCACCGTTTTCATTTTTCCTCGCACCCGCTTTTTTCGTCGAAACGCTTTATTTTATTCATTTGTGTTGAGCTTGTTAAATGGTTAATCGAATAAAGATATCTGAATTAATCGGTTTGGTAGTGCCTTAAACGAAAATGCCGCTTCCCACCAGAACAAACATCATTTACTCCTCACATAAATTTAGGCACAAACTATAACTTATCTTATCATACCCCGTAAAAAACTTTCCGGAAGACCTAGACTGGTAGTCAAGTATTAAATTATCTTCCTGATAACTTCAGAAATACATCACGTTTTAACAAATGCCGTTCCCAGTTGGGACGGGCCTGCATGCGCAAGTAGCTTCTGCAGTAGAAATAAACATATATTTAATTACTTTGTGCATATAAACATGATTTCGATTAGTTTAAACCTATTATTTTAGCTCGATTGCATCGAAAGCCTCCGGCTTATGGAAACGCTCTCGAGTCCGTTTCCTGGGACTTACACCAATACATGGCGTCTTTGGGGAAGATCTACAGAACGCTTCCCGAGTCGGGATCGAACCCATGACGTCCTGATCGCTAGGCGGATACCTTATCCATTTCGATTGTATATGTTGTGGAAATATTATCGCGTGTCGTAAACTTATGCAAATCATTTTACTAATTTATTGTAATATTATTATTGATGGATTTAAGATAGTACCAAATAATGTATAAAGAATTGACTTCATGTGTTGTCTTATTATCATAATTGCATGTCTTATAATAACACATCTCTTTTTACGCATTCATGTGTTATTACTTGTAAACAATACATTTAAATTTCTTAACGACGCATTTTATTTCATTTAATATGTGCTTCCATAGATATAAAGCAATATCATGTAATATTTAAAGTCGCTTTTACAATTTCAGTAGAGAAAATGATTTTGTTACACTTTGCATCGATGTTCGAAATAAAAATTATTTAACTTACTAAGCAAAAACATTTAAACATTTAACCAACATTCACTTTATTGAATAGAATGCACAGATAAAATCATAAATAATTATTAACCTTATTCGCATACCATATCTTTGACGTTGAAGTGTCGTTTTTTGAAACGTATACGGTACGTTCAGTTATAAGAGACATGTTTGAGGTTGCATTCCTTACTTTTGCCTTCAGAATGTCAGTCATAACTTACGTACGTGCGTAAAATACGAAACTTCTCGAAAGACAATGAATGCAGCACGGTGGTAATTATTATCTCTTACAAGCCAAGTCTGCTCTAGTAATTACACGACTTGTGTTCGCTCATTTGTTTCTGCTGATACACACCTGATAAGCCATTTAGGATTACTGCAAAGCTGTCGCTACCCAGGTAATCAAAGGTACTACTACATGTATAGCAGCGTACATGTATTTGTATTATATTCATCTGATTATGTATAACCAGATGTGGTTAACGTGTATATTACTAGAACTAAGCGTTGTTGCGGATTGTAGTATTGAACACCTTTACTCCTGTGTACGGTTGCCATTCCCTTAAAACAAGTCGAAATCCAGAGCTACAGACCTTACTTTGACCAGGGACCTACACAAACAATTGTTTGTATAGGTCCTTGTTTAATCTAGAGCGATCAACTGTGATGTTCGGGCTTAAACAAATCGTGAAGGTAGCATTTTACTAAATAATCGAGTCAATGATGTAGGGAAGTTCTTTCTCGGTCTGTACATGACATATCTTGTTTATTGCTTAAATCGATTCAGCTTTGAATGCCCTTAAAGAAAAGGTATGGTTATGGAGGTATCTTTGTGCAAAAAGTTGCATTTATTTTCGCTTAAAGAAGTCGCTTTAACACTGAATTTTATAGGGAAAATATTTAGTATATTGTGACCTGAATATGATACCTGTCCGAGGTAGGAACTTGTATCCGGACTAAGAGAATCATGTAAAACCAATGTCCACACAATTATTTAAAAAAAATAATCGCAGGATAACGATCCGTTTGTACCGATGACCGTATACCAAGTAAGGTAATGTTATTTTGTTTTACGTCACATCTGCGCAGTCCAGTTTATTTTAAACCTATTTATTTTAGCTCGATTGCATCGAAATCCTGAAGCTTATTTGAAACGCTCTGGAGTCAGTTTCCTGGGCCTAGATACAGTACTTTTTGTCTCTGGGGGAGATGATAAGAATGCTCCAACAGTGGGGCTCGAATCCGTGACCTCCCGGTCGCTAGGCGAACACAACATCTACTACGCCATGGCGACCTTTTAAGGTCGCTGTCGCAATTGACGTCACAATTTAAGTCAAAATCACTCTGAAAGTGTTGTGTTATCGCGACGATATCCAGAAAACAATGATATGGTACACTGGAGCACTGAGCTTATTGACAAACAGTGAATATACTTTGTGTTTGAAATGCCATTTTACAGAATCATTTTGGAGATGCGGTGAACCTATGATTGACTAATTGTATATTTAATCAGTATGTATTGTTTGTAAAATATATTAAAAGCTTGAGTGTCGCACATTTGTAAACAAGCCATATTTATGATTGTGTTGATTAAAAATGTACGTATATTTTACAAGTTAATAACAGTTAGTTTTTTCTGATGAAATGTGACTTGAGTCTGTCTATAATACACTATCAATATCTTGTATTCTGATAAAACCTTTACTTCAGCTGCATGGTATGCAATTAGCGTTTTTATTCACATTCTGTGAACCGCTTTATTCGATCACCGGCGGTATTGCCAGTGTAATGCTAAAACTTCTTCAAAGAAACCGTTCGTATACTAGTAAGTCACAACTATTTCAGGACATAAACAAGTGCACGTTATGTAGGAAAATATTCTGATTACATGTACTAAGATATGATCTGTTTAACATATATCATGAATGTGCATCTTGTTTATTGAGTGTTCGTCGCGAAAATTCAAAATATATCCGAAAGAAATGGCGCGTTCTAGAACCGAGCACGAGAATGATATTACAACTAGACAAAATAACGTCCCGGTGTGCGAACAAGGCTAACACACTTTATGTACGTATGAAACATAACTTAGAAACAACAAAAAATAACATCTTTGAACGCTCAACGCTCTACGCAATAGGAACTATAATAGTAATATCGCTCGACTACATTGTTTTAAAGTTTCGGATGTCTCGTACAAAGATCTAAGTTCTTGCATCATACTTTTATATTATTTTACAGAATTACAGAACGAAGAATGTACATCAGAATGTTGATTGCTAAAAGTACTTATTTCAATTAGTAATCACTGATGAAAGAAGTTTGATATACATACATTTTATCGGCAACAAGTGAAAAGGGCTGGTATTTATAAAATCATTTGAAAATCACAAGTGTTTGAGAATAAAATGTAGATATTGAACCGTGATAAAGAAAACAACAGGAATATTGAAGACAGCGAAACAGCAGAAATTCTCGTCAAAACCGGAGATGCTTAATTTATTTAAGGCCTAATAATTGTCTATGACAGCTCCTCAATGAAAAGAGCACAACGACCAAAATATCAAGCCTGCATATAAAAATTAGAACTGACATTGTAAAGAATTGAGGGTGTGAACTACTTTAAATTCTTAAATCGTACCCTTCGCACAGAACATACATCGCACAGCAGATAAACAAGGCGGTAAACGAACATTTTCAAAGCTGGGGTCACCGCCAGAATAGTGTTAGCGCAAAAACACATCGGGACGTTTGAAAAGGCTATTTCCGTTTCAGTAAATTGACAAAAAAAAAAAATACAAAAATGAGATTCGCAAATTTTCGTTGTATTTATGACATTTGTGAGGAAACAGTTAAACTGAACATTTACCATGCTCTAAAATATCATTATATGCAACTTTTGAATATTTAAAAACCTGCAAATTATAAAGCGTTGCAACACAAAACGATTGAATAATTTGGAGAGTTCTGTTGTTGTCGTTATATTTTGTGATACTACGAGGATTGCTTATATAAAGTATAAAATACATCACTAATTGTATGAGCACGGATGGCCGATTGGTCTAAGCGATAGACTTTTAGTCCAGGGGTCAGTGGCAAGAGCCCAGTTGAAGGTTGCTTTTTTATATTCTTGTTTTTTTTTTAATGGAGATTTTTAGTTCCAATGTTTACATTAATCAATATAAAGCATTTAATGACAGACTTGAATACATGCCAAAATCTGTGAAAAGGTCCCTTTGAAGGCAAACCGAAACTTATTCTTGATTTGATTTCATAAGATGAAATTAAAAATTGAGCATATAGCTTTGTTATTCACATTTAAACGCCAAGGAGACACTTTATACTTAAGATGTTTATATGTAAAAAAACTCATTTTTTTATGATTATTATATTGACGCGTTATAACAAGCGTTATACAGCGTTGCAACACAAAGCGTTGCGTTGCTGCACACCACCCATAGGTATCAAGGTGAAGTTCGTAAATAATGAAAATGTTGTGAGAGAAAGAACCATTTTGAGTGTTGAAACAATAATACATGTCTGATTTAAGTGGTGGATATTTTATGGGATGATTATAAAATTCAGAAATATTGCTTATGACAACAAGACTGATACAGGAAGTCAAAGCCACAAATTTCGCAAACAGATGTATTGATTACTCCTGTAGCCATTTTGAGAGGATATTTAAAAGGGCGTAGGCACATTGCAATTTTGTGAAACATTTCATTCTTCGGTCCCCAGTTTTGTCTGATGCAGATTAATAATTGGAAAGCTTTACGCATGTAAATATACTGTTTTAAGGGTGGTCGGGCGTGCAGCAAATGGGCAGTGTGTTGTTAAAATGGCTGAAATGGATTTGTGAATAAAAACTCAAAGTCTCAAAATACGAAATGCTAAATATTGTGCAGAAACTAGTTATGAACTTGTTTTCCCCTCATTTAAAGAAGCTAGCTATTTTGAAAATGTTCTTGAATTGCTGTCAGTCATTGCGGTTCTCGGTCCCTGACCCAGGCAGCCGAAGCGTTAGAAACTTTATATATTGCCCCTTAATGAATTGTCTGTTGGAAATTCCAAGCGTATAATCTCGAGACAACTGAAAGCTGGCGCAAAACATTCTATCTTTACTGCCAAAGTAATCAAGCTTATAGGTCAGTATATCCTTTCGAACTACCACGTTACATGCAAAAAATGCAGACCAATTGTAAACAGCATAGACTACAACGCAATATGGACGAAACACTTGCCAACTCTTTCAGAACCCCTTTTTTGCCCAGGCCATTTGTAATCAGGGACCTATACAAACCTATGTTTGTATAGGTTCCGGTTGAAATTTATTTTTGTATTATTCGTAAATAAATTAAAACCAGAAAGAAAGAATGCAACCGTATTAAATAACGACACTCTAATAAAATTCCAACGTATTCAAAAACTTCTAAAATTACACAATACTGTATCAAGAGGGGTCTCTGTTTCGAATCCCTTGACAGACAAACCAGTATTTCCTATATAGTTTCTTGCTATCTATTAAAGTACTGTTAATAATAACATTTAGTGAAATTAAAATACGAAAACGAATAAGTCCCTTTATTTCCTAGTCAAAAAAAACTCTGTTTTTAATTTGGGGAAAACGCACTTGAAACTCAAAGGTTCGTGGGAGTAAGTGTTTCCTGATCTATATGAGACGCGTTCTGAGTAAACGGGGCTTAATGCATGTGCATAGATTGTCATCCCAGATTAGCCTGTGCAATCCGCACAGGCTAATCAGGGACGACACTTTCCGTCTTTATGACATTTTTCGTTTAAATTAAGTCTCTTTTTAGCAAAAATCCTATTCAAGCGGAAAGTGTCGTCCCCGATTAGCCTGTGCGGACTGCACAGGCTAATTTGGGACGACACTTTACGCACATGCATTTTGCCCAGTTTTCTCATAACACGACTCAGTTAATTATGAACTTTTCAATATTTTTTCACATACTGGTATTTAAGCATATGTTTACACAAATTAGGTTAGTAGTAAACTAATATGCACTTTTTCGGTTTAGATTGCGTTCGTTTACAAATGATAAGCTACGCTTTATTATTGTACATTCTAAACTGCAGCGTGGTGATGGTATATTTATTTGTGGCAAAAATGCTTGCCATTACAAGAAAAGATGGAGATTAACATTCAACTAGTATTTGCCAAATTTTCAATCAATGATACATATGAAAATATAATACTTCTTTGCTAAAATTGTGTATTTTCCTGCTGCTTTTGAAATTTTCTTGTACAGAAATAACTTATGCATAGAGATTATTATTTGTTTGCTTTTCCGTTGGGGAGATAACAACATTTATGTCCTTATATTTGTAATTCAAATGTTTCACCTTATTCATTGTCTTGAATACATATTTAATGCATTGATGTGTAAATATACATAAACAAATGTTTTGCGAGATCATGTTTTATGTTCATGAGAGTGAAAGTTGTACACGAATTTTTCACAAAAATGCGGGACAGAAATTTAGGGTTTGCAAATTGGAATGTTAACAAAAACTAAATGGTTCGGTTATTGTTTTATTATCTTTGATTTTGGTATAACAATACGAGTTGTGCGAAGAAAGAACAGAAAATTAAAATTTCGGTTAAAAAACCTACAACATACTTAGGAGTGTTACTTAAACGCACATAAGCTTCTTGCAAACCCTAAATTTCTGTCCCACATTTTTGTGTATATTTCAGAATATTTTAAAGGGATCTTTTCACGGTTTGGTAAATTGACAAAATTGAAAAAAGTCGTTTCATATTCGCAAATGTTCGGTTTAGTTATGATATTTGTGAGGAAACAGTATTACTGAGCATTTGCCATGGTCTAATATAGCCATTATATGCATCTTTTGACGATATAAAAACCTAAAAATTATAAAGCGTGCAACGCGAAACGATAGAATAAGTTGGAGAGTTCTGTTGTTGTCGTTTAAATTTGTGAAACTACGAAGACTGTATATATAACGTATACAATACGGATCTTATGTATGCTTAGCAGAATAGCTCGAGCGGTCTAATTGGTTTTTACTTCAGGATGCCGGGGGTCACTGGTTCGAGCCCTGCTGCGGGCTATTTTTTTCCCCCTTTTAAAATTTTATTTTTTACTGGAGCTTTTAAAATTTAATGTTTACATTTATCAATTTATATAGCATTTAATGGCAAACTTCAAAACATGCCAAAATCTGTAAAAAGGCCCCTTTAATTGATCTACAATAATTCCTGCTTGTATGGATTTTTGTATTCTGGCGATATTTACTGGTCAATTTCTATAGAGGAGTATGACGTTGATGTAATGAAAAAGTATCCGTTAACATTTTTCTACTAGGTTGTGTTTTAGACTACTGTATTCATTGTTTTAATACAAGTTTATGTAATGCATTTTTTATTTTAGGATCAATAAATGATTCGCTATTAAATTCCATTTAATACAATTAAAACAGTAATTGTTGCACGTATATGCTGTAAATTCCTCGTCCACAATTAATGTGTATTGTTGTATCATAATTATTATTATTAACGCGAGAAGCCATCGATGTTTTACAAACTTCGTCCAGATGATGAAATTTTCTACCGATGCTATCAAGAACAGATGGAAGCCCGCATGTAGGATGAATGTTCATGCTTCACCGAGATACCCCAAGGCGACAATGGATTAATGTTAGATTATTAACGAACATTCTGAAGTGTTATCTAATTAAGACGCGTCTGCTATAGGGGTACTAGTATACAATTCTGATTTGAATGTCTACCTAGCACTAGCCTTTACAGCCGACTTGATAAGAATCGATTACGTAAACTAAGCGCTGACCGTATCATCTTTGACCAGCCTGGCTTAATCGATCATTGCTGTTAATCTAATCGAGCAATGGGCTGGCCTATACAGGCGCGAATCATCCAAGCACGTGCGTTCATCCCCGCTTGACGGCGAATGGACTTGCCCGGCACGCGTACAGGTAAAAAGGCTGTTTTCTCGGTGTAAGTACGGATACCTCCAGTGCCTTCGGTGTGGTGCATATCGTGTACGGATTCTTTAGCCTACAGACAAAATGGTGAGTACTTTTAACTATTATTATCCATGAACGCTTTTTATTAGTTTATATTATATTGCTAACACCTATATATTAATTCTCATTATAAGTTATATTTGATACATAAACATGTACGCGGTTTTTCGGTAATGTAGGTAATTCTTCAGTTTATGTCGTTCTCTTATTTTCATGCACTAGTATGGCATGTTGAGTTAGAAAAGCGATCATGTGCAAAAGGCGTTGCATTATGTTGCTTAATTGAATTTTATACTTGCATATCATATATATAATATTGCGTTCATCCTCTTAAAGCTATATGCACAACACCTACAACAATTTGTTAAAGAAAGATTTATGTTAATTCACTGGTCGTTCAGTAAAGTGGATACTATAGAAAATTATTATTAAAGCTTGTCAGTTTGTTAATACACAACGAGCCACCACGTATAAAATTCGCTTGTAAATATTTTAGATAATAGTTATTGAATTAATACTTAGTGTGCTATGCGTGATGTGCTCGATTTGCTAAACGTTATTGATAAGAGATCGAGAGATAATTATACTAGAATTACACAACAATTTAACCTAGCTGCATATCGGTATGCGTTTATTTTGTTAGTTGTAGAGTCTGTTTCTCACGATTTGCTTCTTCTAGACACGAGTGTCGAATATATGAATACACATGTATGCAACCTATTATCTTCACACTTCGTAGCCTTAGCAACTACATACTGGTATGGTACCTGTAACCGATTAATAATTGTGCACACCTGGCTTCTTTCAGAGCGGCCTTTCTGAAGGAGAAATTGAAGGTAAGAAACTGAGTGGTTCCCGGACCTTTTAATGACTAACCCACTAATGTGTTTTCGTATATTAACCCATTTATGCCTAGCGTCTAGAAAAAAAGCCTTGGCAAACAGCGTAGACCCAGATGAGACGCCGCATGATGCGGCGTCTCATCAGGGTCTGCGCTGTTTGTTTAAAGGAATTTATGTAAGAAATATTCTAAATGTAGAAATAAATATACTAGATATCCCTAATTTTGGAAATAAATTGATCCAATTTAGAAGGATGGGAGAGTCCACTAGGAATAAATGGGTTAAGAAGTAAAATTAAAATTTAAGGAACTGCGACGTTAAAAGGTTTTAAGAATTAAGTTCAGTCAGCGTTAACAACCCCACTACCACAACAACGATTATTGGAACAATAACAATAACAAATCAACAACATTAACAACAACAACAGCCCTAACAATACCAACATGACTTATTGCTACAACACTTTAATAATTATCAGCGCTACTTTTTGGATTATTGACGCAAAGCGGCAATAATACACAGTAGCCAATCTTCAGCCTAATTTGCATATTACTGCAAACTTCGGAGCACTTCTGTCTACGCCGCAGAACTAACTCTCTGTTAACGCAACGCAATTTGATTGGGTGTTGTGAAAATGTTAGTACATGCGCATTGCTAGTATTCTCTATATAACGATAAAAGCCGTTACCGAGAAAAAGTATCCGAATGTACAATACTCGATTCACACAGGCGATATTTTAGATTGTATGTTTCCCTTTAACTCTTTCCTATTGAAGCTGGTCCGAGACTAGTAACACACTAAACATCGCAGTGGCGAAGACAGGGTTCAGAAACTTGAATGTTTTTCTAAATGAACTTAGTTTCCTTTTGAATCAGGGCCACGTTGTGAGATTTCATGTCAATAATCCACCAGTACTTTCAGTGCTTTGATTATCCTAAGCGCATTGCCTTAGTAAAAGTTTCTTAACGGTTGGCATTTAATTAGATGTCTATATTTCGAGGATAGAATGTATGCGTATATGAAAATAGTCCACCGATCATGATACCGACTTTCCATGGCGTTGGTCCTTACTTCGGAAAAGAAGTTGGAACAAGAACACCTGATATACACAATTGACTGACGCAGTTCGTGTAAACAATTCAGAGTAGAAGCGTGCCAGGTTTTCTGCAGCGTTTATGGTTATAGTCTGCGAAATGCGTTTGTACTTACATTAGTAGTACGTTCTGACCGTTCCATCTGCGCAGAGTTTAGGCTCTTTTTGGGATGGGTGGGGAGTGGGGCTGGTAGGGCTGGCACGTGAGTGGGTGGGGAAAACTGATTTTAAATGACATACATGAGGCGATTTATCATTGTTTGGTTGAACGCGTGTATTGCTTTGATTATCGGTATTTATCTGTGTATATAATCAAAGAAATCCATTGTTCTTGAATTGTATGGTAAATAGCAAGTATATTTTCAAAATTCAATACACTTACAAAAACATTAATAAATTGACATGTATACTGCTATTTGTGCATTTCGAACGTCTTATCTATTGTAATAAATGGTACAATCATATTCTTCTATAAAATTATACAATAAATGGATTACTTGTTGATAAAAACAAGTAATAAGCAATCTGGTGGACCGTTCTTCTAAATGTTTCCATGCGATATACATACCACACGATCAGAAAAGATACTTGGCATGTAAGCACGCATAACTCGTACGTCGATTGCTGACATGTGTAGCTGACCTTAATTACCTTCCCTGGCACTCAGACAAAATGCTTTCGCCGAGGCTTTCCAAGAAACCGCCTGTATTTGCATATACAACATTTAGACACATAAACGATAGCTTTCTTCTACGGATTCTCCATTATGCGTATTGCGAAGGCCGTGCGAAATAAGTATTCGTTTGCCAGCTTTGCATGTAACGTCGCTTATTAACTCAATACTAGCTAAGAATTCGTCGTTTTGATAATTCTACGTGTTTTGTTATTACAGTGGAAGGCGTTATACGAATACCGTTAAAGCATAATGTTATTATTGCATCTTTCTTACGGTTCTAAGCAACGGTATATTAATATTAGTTTATTTTGTATCCCAAAGTTTCCCCGACTTTTACAATTGATTCTCCTGAGGTTTACATGCGTCAAATTCCGATGGCGAATACTATACTTAATGTATTTTATTTTTAATGTAAACATACTAGAAATTGTCAAAAATACCCGCAAACATTGGTTATGTAACATTGTATTGTGTTCATTCCTGCAATGTTTGAAATTTATTTTGTGTTGCTAAGGTGGTCAAAGACAAACAATAGCCAATCATTTACGTATAACAACTTATTAAAATCTAAATCTCTTAAAAGAACAAACAGGTGGACGTTTTATGTTAAAATTGTAATCATCGCTCTGTTTAAACGACATTTGTGATATGGCAGTCTACATTTCAGACCTTTACACTAATGTGTCACACGTTATATTTAAATATTTTAAATTGGGTAATCGATAAAAGTATTTCCTAATAAAATTTCTCGTTTCTTTCAAACACTGTCTATTTATTCTGCCATGAAACAAGACTCTTACATGTATACATGATGCGAGCTTTTTTACGAGAAATGTTGTAGATGTATACAATATTAATCATATTCGTGCAGAGGCAAGGAAACGCACACACGCGCGTCTCTTTCCACCAATTTTACCTGTATCGTAACTATGGAAACTCATATATATTTGTTTGCCCGCTAACTAGCAACACGTGCGCGCTTATTCGCACGGCACGTTAGCATCTTTCGTATTGAAACCAGACACTAGACGCCTTGTGTGCGCTCAGTCCGATAGGCAGAAGTAGAGATGACTTTCCCATGTTTGGAATCGTCAATGACGTAGGCTGCGCTTCTGCGCGTGGAATGCTTATCATTGATATTTTTAGAGTCTTTCGCGGGGGAGTGTTTTTTTTTATGCCGCTTGCGTTGCCCTAGACGAGTAATTGCTTAATGCAAACTCACTCAGTATATAATGTAGATCGTACGTACTGAGTTAATAATCTCTCATACTAATTACTGAGAACAATTGCTGATAATTATCATTGATGATTGGCATATGCGAACGCAGCATGTACAGTAACTAGTGATCAATTTACACGAAGAACACGTGCGCCCTAGTACGCATCGAACCTCATGCCAAACATTTGTATTTCTAATCAAACAGTTGCCCAGAGATATTATCTGCATTAATCAATATTATGAGATAGACATACATGTATGATACATGCATGTTACATGCATGCCTGCATAAGTTGGATCAGCCCAGACTGTACATTATGGAGTCTCGTCTCATCTTGTAGTGTGTTGAGAGCAGCAGCTTTTAAAAAAAATGAATACAACTTTGTTTTTACAATTGTTCTACACAACTTAATAGTTATTTCCTTTGCGGTCGCGACAGTTATGGTTTTAAAAACGCTCATATAAATGGAGGAACACCAGATCATCGGAAATATCAACTGAACGCCTTCTAATGAACGAAAGTCAAATAAAGAGTTATTGAATAAATATTACAAGTAATTTATCAAAGGGAATCCATTCTTGTTTTTAAATTGCATATGCCTATTGCTTAATGACAACTCCGTGATGACAAATTACATTTGCATGTTGTTATATTACAAATGCTCAACGAGGCCTTCAATCGCTCGATACATTCACAAGCAACCAAATACTGTAAATAGCTTATAAAGACAGTAATATGATTATACATTTCAGTGCTGCAAGAAGCAAACAACAAAGTTTGAAAGCACTAGTGAATGAAAAGCGCTTGTCAATTTAGCAGTCCTGTAACGTTAACGTTGCATATATTTGTCTTTACGATGCCTTTACGTACTTATAATTATGTTGCATATCCTTATATTAACGTGGTCTCTACTTATCTTAACGTTGCATTTCCTTATATTTAAAATCCTTATACACGTTCTTATCTTTATTTTGCAGATGTATCTTAACTTTGCTTTTTTATAATAACGTTGCATATATGTATGTTAACGTTGAATTTTTGTTTTTACGTTGCCTTTACAATGTGTATAGCATTTCGTTGTTTATACTTACCTTAATGTCGCCTATACTTACATGAACGTTGTTTTTCGCGTACAGATGCCCGTGAGGTGTTCGACCTGTTCGACTTCTGGGACGGTCGTGACGGTGAGGTAGACGCCTTCAAGCTAGGCGACCTCCTCCGCTGCCTTGGCCGCAACCCCACCAACGCCGTCATTTCCAAACACGGCGGCACCCAGAAGATGGGTAAGCAATTGCTGGCATCTTTTTAGCTAAACTGAGCACAAAGCTTTTGGCGAGCTTTTGTTATCGCCTTTTGTCCATCGTGCAGCGTCCGTCGTGAGTTGTCCGTCATGAGTTGTCAACATTTACCCAGTGAAACCTTTAAAGGCCACATCTCTTGTCCAAATTTCACGACATTGGTAACAACATTCTCAGAACAATTAAGTTCCTTCGGGTCTCAGATTAGCGCCTGGTGGTCCATTGCCTTTTTGTTTCTATCCCAACTTTGGAATTATCTAAAATACAGGACAATTTATGTGAACTGGGTAATTTAACGTGTCCTCCTTTGTTCTCCTAATTACCACTTGGAATTATTGTTTAGCTGTCAATACTCATGGTGAACTATTTGAGATTAAGAATGAGACTGTACTGACATGGTTCGTTCTCTTGGGGAAAAGTGTCAAGGGCGTTACTCGACGAAATTGAATAAAATTAGCCGTACAATGTATCGGGACGCGTTCTTACCTTTTGGTGTCACATCAAGTTACATCCATGCAAAATTTGCGAATTATACCCCCATAAGATATCGATCGATATCTGTAATTGTAAGAATGTCAACGTCTAGCAGGGTGGCACACAGACAATGTGTACTGCTCGTATAGTTAACTGGGTGTAGAAATTAGGGCGAAAACGTTGTACTTTATAGATTAGTTGATATAATTTAATCTTAGTGGAATACCAAATTACACTATTGACGTAATGATATTTTCATACTGATAAAAAAATCAAAATTTGTCTGGAAAAAATGCAATGTTTAATAACTTCTTGTTGCATTTTTCACCTTTTTACAGCTGGTCACATCATAAACGAGTATGTTAGCGTTAACGGTAGCAAAAAAGCCAATCGCTTCTGAAATCTCTGTTTGGCTGATAAATTGTAGAAATGGCATCTAATTTTGATGTAAATTATTTTTTAACCAGATTTTCACACTTTCGAAGCTGTCTGAGCTAACTTTCTTAATAGCATGCATTTTGGCTAAACAATTCAGATTACCGGCGCTAACCTAGAGTATTCCATGTTACTCAATACACGTACTTACAACGTTACGCCAATCTACATAACGAGCATATACTTTATTACCCGCATTACCCGCTATATTTTGTAAGGGAGACTTGATTATCCGCTAGATTTCCTAAGGGAGAGAACTCATATATTTCATGCCTGCCACTATTTTTCAGGAGAGAAATCCTACAAATTCGAAGAGTTCATTCCCCTGTACAAGGAACTGCTCCAGGAGAAAGACACCGGTACCTTCGCCGACTTCATGGAGGCCTTCAAGACTTTCGACCGCGAGGGACAGGGATTCATTTCCGGCGCCGAGCTCAGACACCTCCTTACCTCCCTTGGTAAATGGCTTTCATTTCCGTTTTTTCTTATTTTAAAAGTTATGCGGTCTTAAATGGCATGACGTATGCACAAAGGTCCCCCATTCCTTTGCTACATTTTGGCGTGTAGCAGCGGCGATAACCACGTAGCGTTCAACTTTCGAGAGGTCTTACTGATTCCGAGAAGCTATTGTCAAACCCTACCCCCCATTTGTAAACGATAGCAACTGCCATCCTTCCAGGGCAATCGAATACACCTGTGCAAAAAAGCGATACTTACGTGTATACTAACAATTGCTGTCTGATCGATTGGACAGATTTATAAAATCATGTTAATGACTAGGTTTCATTAGTAAAAGAACAGCGAACGAAATGTCTTGTAGCATTCATCTACTGTGGGGTGCATGCTACATTTGGTGTTTCTATCACTATTCACATGTATTTACGAGAACTCGTGTTACACAAGTTAAAAGCGCCTAGCTATGGGAAAACGGGGTGTAAAGCATGTGCGTTAAGTGTCGTCCCGGATTAGACTGTGCAGTCCGCACAGGCTAAACAGGGATGACACAATTGCCACCGAGACTGAATTTTCGCTTAAATGGGACTTCGTTCAAACATTTCAAGCTGAAATTGTCGTCCCTGATTAGCCTGTGCACCTTACTCACTTGCATTAAGCCCATTTACCCCAGAGCGAGGCTTTATGAACTCCATGTACATGTTTGATCTGTTTGTGCAGGCGAGAAGCTGACGGACTTGGAAGTAGACGACATCTTGAAGCACATCGACCTCACCGAGGATCTGGAAGGAAACGTGAAATACGAGGGTATGCATAGCCAGATCATTCATAACTTACGACATACTTAAGAGCCTTTAAGAGAACGTGAAATACAAGGGTACGCATTGTCAGATGTTCCATAACTTACGACATACGCAAGAGCCTTTAAGAGAACGTGAGATAAGCGGGTACGAATAGTGGGATCATTTATAACGTACGACATAATTTAGATATTTGAGAAACGTTAAATGCTATGGTAGGTAGTCAGACCATAACTTACGACACACTTGAGATCCTTTAAATTATAGGAACGTCAAGTACGGGTGTTCATGGTTAGATCATTTAAGGCAATATACTAAAGATGCGGTAAGAAACGTAAAATCCTAGGGTTCGCAGTCAGACCATAACTTAAGACATAATTAAGATTCTAGAAGAGAACGTCAAGTACGAAGGTACTTAGAAAGATCATAAGTAAAGAAATATCAAAAATATAAGAGCCTTTATGAAACGTTAAATCCATGGGTATGTGATCAGATCAAAGCTAACGACACAAATAAGATCCTTAAAGACGAGCATAATTATGTACTCAGATCAAGACGTTTGCTTATAGAGATTCTTATAACTACGTAATATTGTGGAATGCGAGAAGAATAAACAGAAAACTTAACACAATGTAATTCAATGTGGAAAAGTCAGTTATTAAAGTTTCGAAATCTTGATATTTTTCTAGTGTTTTCGCTATAATTAGACTATCTTGGTGTGGGTTCGAGTTGATTTGATATACTTGTTCTGAGCAATGCTCTAATTTGAATCCTTTTTTCTCTACATATTGATATGCTTAGCACGCTCATTTTATTATTAAGATATTCGGTTTGAATTACACAATGTTCCTTTTAGCATTGATGTCAATGTGTTGTTCTCTATTTTCAGAATGCATCAACAAAGTCATGGCCGGACCCAACTAAGTCTACAGAAAAATAACAAATTTGACTTTTAAAATACAAACAAACATCAATAATCATCTCATTGACCAATGGCTTTGAGAAAGAGTGCATTTTTAACATCTTTGATGTTATTTGATTTCATGCTCAAACATTCTTGACTTCCCCCAAACAAAGGAGCTCCTAATTTTGTAGGCAAGGAACGATTTTATAGGTCACGTGACCGCCCATGTATAACATCTTTGTGATGAGCTTTTCGAACCTCTAAAAATGTATCAACCTGATTTTTGTTTTAAATGAAGAAGAAAAAAAACACCGTAAAATCGTTCCTGCAACGAGTGATTGATATTTAAATTCAGTTTCGTATGGAGTTTTGTAATTGTATTACATACTTTGTTGATTGTTTTTATTTAATCGATTATTTATTAATATTTAAATTGCTATTTAAGAACCATCTTTAACCGGCGCCGGTTACAGATTGTCAGGTGTGATGTTAACCAAGTGGCCCCAAAAGCCACGTGGTCTCTGTCACATGATTGTCTGTCTTATCTGTGATTGGTGTAAATTTTGTCTTGCAAAACGAGGACTCGCTGTTAAAAATGATTATCCCATTTTTGTATCCTCGAAAATGTTTAAAAAGCGAAGCGAATAATATATATATATTTTCCCGAATTGAGACTTTCTTGTGTTGTATTTTATGCGTAAGCACATGGTTTAGAATAAGAGCTGTAAAGTATTATAAACAAAATGCGCTGATTTGTTTAAGAATTAATATCGATTTGGATGATGCAACATTAATGGCGATTTCATGAGAAATAATTACACATTCGCCGATGAAAGTCCTCCTACACTTACATTTTACACAGTTATGAAGAAAATCGTGGGTAAATTTAATACAGAAATATTGGCAAATACTCTTCCATTCTAATCACACCACAAATAAAATCACGTTGTTATTTCTTGAACAGACAGCTGTCACAGAAATGAACGCGTATATTTTCAGGATGTAGAAAACACTTCTCGAAGAGTTAAAACTTGCTTAGGCAGAACAATTCATTTATGTCGCTTTGGTTTCGTCCTCAAAATAAACCAAGTAGCGAAGGCAAAAAGCGCTTCATTTTTACTGTTTCTAAAACTTTCTATTAACTTCGCTATATCTCCACCACGAGTTTAGCTAATTTAAATTATACCGAACACTATAAACCGATGATTTAATGTGTTTATTTTGAAGAGTACCGTACAAAGTTTATGCTACGAATTATTCGGTGATTAACTTCGCTTCAGTTCATCGCAAAAACTGTGTACATCAGGATAAAAGTTTATAATACACAATGTATTTATAATTATTAATATTGCGAATACTTCAAGTGAGTATTGAACCGGTACTTTAGATATGTCATAAGCATGTACACGCAATATTATTAATTGTATCATTTCACTGCCTTAAATCATTTGGAGCTAGTCTAAATTATGACCAATATGTACAAAGGATGATCAAAACGTTTCGGTGGACTTTCTTCAGAACGTTTACATCTGATGTAAGATCTATCGACATTCTTTTTTAGAATGAATTAAAACTTGCTTCATAGATTTGATTCAGATATCGCAAATCTTGGATAAGTGTATTCATTTTAATCATAGAAACATTTATACAACCTAGAGCAGTTCAAATCAAAAGGATTTTTTTATAGCAACAACATCAGTGTTTATTTTTGCGATAATGGGAACCAGCATGTTTTCGCACTGGTAAAAAAGCCATGGTAAATCATTACAATAATATCGAAAACCGACCAGGCTTCGTTAATGGTTTATAATTATATCATAAGTCTTGATGTCGAGTCTAAAATCTATTAGTATGCAAACCTGCGTCCCTAATGTATGTTGTGGAACTTACACTTTCAAGTCCCACATATCTATGAGCATCTATGAGCAATTGACTGTTGAATCATGCTTTTCTGACCTTTATACAAGTACAATAATAAATTAAGCACGTTTTTGTATGATAATATTAATTTCTCTTATTGGTTCTGCAAAATACACAAATGTTCCCATTTTGCCCTTTTCCAAAGTGGTGAGGAAAATTACTTCAAAATTGCATGATGAATGACGAAGTTATAGTCTGAATAATCTGTATAAAAACTTAATACTTACTTTATATAAGCCGGTAAAATTTTTTTTTTGATCTTTAAGTGTGGCCTCGACCTTTGAGGTAGGGTACGGTTGTTACACATGACCCACAGCCTCCATATGGTGAACGTGTGTGGTCAATAAGTTTTAAAATTTTATGGTGAATAAGTAAAGCACAGTTCAGACAAGCTGATTCTTTTCATATTTAACATTTAAACTTTAAGTTCGATCTTAATCGTTGAGGTAGGAAGACGGATGTTACACAAAAATACATCGTTGGTGGGATCCATTCATAAATTGCACTATCTGGTCTGGACAACGCGCAGTGACCAGATTTGTTTTTTGGCCTAAAGTGTGACATTGACCTTTGAGGTAGGGCTTGAACACGAGTATGACAGGTAACACATCGACTCATTATGGTGGTCATTAACGGAAAGTTATTTAATTTAAAAATTGCATCATAAATGGCAACATAACAGTTCGAAAAAGCGTCTTATGGCTTAATTTAACCTTTGACTTTGAGTGTGCAATTTAAGCTTTGAGGTAGGGAGACAAGTTTTTCAAGCATCGGGGGTCTTATGGTGGTGAACACTTGTGGTAAAATGGCACGAATACTGTCAACGTATGGTCCAGAAAATCGGACGCACGAACGCATGTACCGGTAACTCGACAATTGTTAATGCTGTATCGAGGTTTCCAAAATCGGGCTCAACAAAAATCACATTTTGCGCATGTCCGTCCTATTGTGACTGCATACAGAGATGCGTTAAATTGATCATTAGTGTCTGAGATCTTGCACGGAAATGATAATTAATCAAATGGCATAAAAGAGCTAGCCTGGTGATACCGTTTGCCAGTGTAAAAAGCCTTTGTCCTTAAATATAAATTTTTTAAATAAATGAATCAAATGCACTGCATCAGATTAACGTAAATTTAGTAACCCTTTTCATGCAGAAACAAACATTAAGTTAGATTTGTTGTTGCATTTTTGCTAAGATTTCGGCTGCATTCTACACCTGGTCAGCATTCAATTTATTAGGTGTGATGATACCGTCTACCAATCTATTATTGATAACCGATCTGGATGGTTGCTAAAATAAACTTCATTTTGACTTAAGCTTAACAGACAAGAGTTAAGGTAAGATGAACAAAGTACAAAGTGATAAACATTTTAATGTATGTATGCATAATTTACGTCAACAATTTCTACTTTAATAACATATCAAAATTAGTGTATATTTTGACGTCTAAGGTAGAGAGACGGGTGTCACACGCGACACGTCGTCTTATGATGTTGGGCATTTGTGCTCACATTAAGATATGAGTGAAACAAGAAACGTCGCAAAAACGGACGAACAGACAAATGGATAGATAGACGGACAGTGTGAATGCTAAATGCGGCCTTCTTTGAATGGGCGGGGCCAAAACAATGTAATATTCAATAGCTGTCGACGTCACTCCACTGGCTTTCTGTCAATGAGCCAGTGGGTACTAGAAATATGTCTCTGAAAATGTTAATTTTAAACAAATGAAAGAACTACATGTTCTATGAAATATTACCATAGTACACTGTCTATATCTATCATTAACTGAAACAAAAGTAATCTCCGAATCCGCCGTTTGTATTTGTCCGCACCTCCCGTGAAATGTACCGGTTAAGTACATACAATACTAAACTGCAGGTCAGTTATTCAGTGCAGACTAAATTTGCTCACGGACTCTACATGATATATACGCTCTCTGATTTGCTAAAAATAGTTTTCTGTCACACATTTTTATGAACACGTCTAAAGTAGTTTTGTGATATGGGCTTAATCAAAGGTCTTTGTCTTAATAAGGGCGTGTGAATTGTTTTACTATGTAAACAAATTAAAAAGCCTTAATGTTTAGACGGTTATATATTAAGAAAAACTTATCATTACAAACATTTAGTCGAACAATTTAAAACAATACAAATCTTGTTTAGATACCACACAGTATTTCTTACACAAACAGTATTACGGGCAAAAGCCCGCGTAGCGGGCGTTGACCGTTCATACATATGGACATTTAGACAACAATAGACATAGGTATGCATCTAAAAAAAATTGCAACGCGACATAAATTTTCGCGATGCTATGTATGACCTTTAACAAATCAAAAACACTTTGACATATGCTAAATCACATGTACAAACATACCTCAGGAAAAAGTATACAAATGACATCATAATTGTGTAGCGAATCGCACTTAATATTCTTTCATTATATGTTTTTCTCCGCTAAATGAGACCGTTTCAGAAATAAGATTACACAATTATCTCCCCTGAATGCTCATCTTCTTCATGTTCTGTTTCATAGACTGGTTCACTACATATAGTGACAGTCTTAACCAAACACAATTTTGGTAAATATAACCCGTCTAAAATGTTTTACCTGAATATCCGATTTCTTTCGAATTTATTTGCTTTGATCTTATCGATATCTTATTGTCATTATTATCCTGACAATTTATTATTATCCTGACAATTCACAAACGCTTGTTAAAAAAAATGTTTTACACATTATAGTTGGCATCTATATTCTTGCAGTATTCTCGCGATATTTCAATAACGACACCCTACTGTTAACTTGTCAGAATTCGTGACGCATTCCATTCGCTCTCAGACAGCAGTTTTACGTGTGATCATGAGCAATATTCTGGTAAGTTGTGGTTGTTATCCATCAGAAATACATTTATTCACAAAATTTAACGATATTCCGATTTAACTGTTTAGTCTTTTAGCTTATTTTAAACGTATTTACACCTCGTCTGCTCGCACTTGGCCGATATCCCGAAAGATTACGTATCACTATATAAAGTTTAGGCCTAAAACCACAAAATCTAATACCGTTGGATTTTCGTACCGATTTTTTTCGTAACAAATCTTCCAGATTCGAAATGAAAAAAAAACAACAACATGACATTTAGAAATTGTCTGCATCTTTTATCAAATTTTAAGATATTTGTTGGTTTTCCTTTTTTAGAAGCTGTTTGCCAAGGCAAGAGCTGGGCCTCACACAACTCCAGCCATTCTTTTGAACAAAACTGGCAGTTTAGTTTTCAGAAATAAACAAAGGAGAGATTCCTGAACTATCGATGTTTCCAAGTTATTTGTTGTGGTGATCTTATTATTTATTGGTTCTGTTGGTTTGCTTGGATGGAACATGTGTTAACTTTTATAGAACTTTGAAAAGTCTATATCTGTCTATATATAAACAAAAACAGCAATGGCATTATCAATCAGATGTGCAAATATTGTCAAAGGGTTGTTAAATTAACAATTTGAAGGTAGTGATGATGAAGAAATATGAAGGTTCCCTTGCAAATTTAGTCTGTATATTGACAAGTGTCTGTCTGTAAATGTCAAACTAGTAATACAAAACTTACCATGTATGTAAAAGAACTAAGTAACTGTTGTGATCATTGTTAGTAAGATAGTGTTATTCTAAACAGTAGCAAATAGCTTGTTTAGTCAGTGCATAATGCCATTAATATGATTTCCTTTCTATTGTGTAAATAATAAATGTGTTGTTACTTGTTGTTCCATGAAAAATGATTTATGCGCTAGTACAAAATCAGCATTGTTATCCCCACGCTTTTCGGAGAAAAAGTGGGGATATTGGGGTTATCTTCCGTCTGTCTGTCCGTCCTGGCCACTATCTCCTCCTACACTATTAGCACAAGAACCTTGAAACTTACACACATGGTAGCTATGTGCATATGTGCGAGCGTGGACTATTTGGAATTTTGATCTGACCCCTTTGTCAAAAGTTATGGGGGTTGGGGTGGGGGCCGGGTCAGAGATTTTCTTTCATTTTTGTATGTTATTTTACATTAAATTCTTCAGTTCTACACCGATTTACTTCAAATTGTCTTTTGATATTGAACATCTCTTATGACAATACAGTCAATCTCAACTATGCATGGCCCCATTACCAATCCTGGGGCGTCCGCCCACGTAGACCACGCCCACCCAAAATTGCCTTTTACTATAATTTATGTATAATTTCTTCATTTCTACACCGATTTACTTCAAATTGATATTGAACATCTCTTATGATCATACGGTCAATCTCAAATATGCAAGACCCCATTACCAACCCTGGGGCGACCCGCCCACATAGACCACACCAACCCAAAATTGCCTTTTACTATAATTTCTTCATTTCTACACCGATTCACTTCAAATTGACACTGAACCTCTCTTATGACAATACGGTAAATCTCAACTATGCATGGCCCCATAACCAACCCTGGGGCGCCCCGCCCACATAGACTACACCCATCCAAAATTGCATTTTACTATAATTTCTTCATTTCTATACCGATTCACTTCAAATTGATACTGAACCTCTCTTATGACAATACGGTCAATCTCTACTCACCATGGCCCCATTTATGCCAACCCTGGAACGCCCCGCCCACATAGGCCACACCCACCCCAAATTGTCTTTTACTATAATTTCTTCATTTCTACACCGATTCACTTCTAATTGATACTGAACTTCTCTTATGACAATATGGTCAATCTCAACTATGCATGGCCCCATTACCAACCCTGGGGCGCCCCTGGGTCAAACATGCGGTGTGGGGATACGCGTCGGCCTCTGCAACGCCATTTCTAGTTAATTTTGTAAAAGGTAATACAATGTTACTTCATTGATTCCACAGTTTTTCAAAAGATAACATCACTTTGGAACTTCATTTACGTAAATATTCTTGTAAGTTGATGACAGTGTATTAGTATTACTAATTGTGTAACTATTATTTTATGTGTAAATAAATGATGTGAAGCGTTTTGTATCTCCACACAATACCACACACCCTTTTATATATGTACTGAATATATATACTAACATCATTTACATGCTTCTGCTAGCGGCCTACCCAAGAAAGACAATGACTTCTTTAGCCTAAGAATTCCCGGGTACATTTCAGTAAATTTTCTGTACCAGGTGTACATCTTAGTATACTTAAGAGTACCCCGGGTACATTTAAGTAGTACCCGAACCGACACTGAGCTGTACTTAGTGTCTTAAGGGTGATCTAAAGAACGCTCCCACTTAAGGGATCAATACAGAGACCTCCCAGTTACTAAGCAGACACCATATCCACTATACCACAGCCACCGAACCAGCTTTAATTTAAATTCCTGCGGCTAGAAAACACACAAAATTATAAGATGCTAGATATTAAAGCTAGGAACATGTTACTCGTTTGAAGATCGAATTTTTTGGATGCATTACTTTATTTTTGAAACAATTATACTATTTTGATCACAATAATGTAAAATATTATTTAAAAAAAAAAACATGGTTATCAAAAAAGCTTTTGCCCGTAAATTAGGTAGCACCTATAATCACAATCTCCACGAAGAGTTGTCGTTCCTTGCTCTCACATACAACTCTGCGAAAGGCTCAGCCCTCCATTTTGTCTATAAAATAGATAAAACCGAACAAACGCATTCAACGTATATTTGATTGGATATTTAAGATCGCATGCATTAAATTAAGAAATATGACTTTGAAATGTACGATAAATCGTGCAAAAACTTGCGATTTTAATGCAACTCTTTGGAACTAATTTATTGCCCATTTACGCAGATGGAATCATTCCACGCACTTCACAAATGTAAACAATTGAACATATTTTTTTGAGTGACGTTAGGAATTGCTTCGACGTGTGTATGTTTGTTGGTTTCTTAACATAAAAAAAAAACATATCAATTTTATAATAATGAATTAAGACTGATATAAGATATCATGGTATGAGATGGTTTTCTTTAATGCAGTGAATGCAATGTAACCGTCGTGCAAGAGATTGTTTAGTATTCTGTAACCTCAATGATGAACGCTTGGAATGATCATTACATAAATGAGACGCTTTCATAACAATAGTCCGTTCTGCATTGTGTCACACCGGTGACAATAACGTAGTGACGTCACCATCTATGTATAGAATGGTCCGTTCTGAGCCCAACACAGAGGTGAATGTAATGTAACCGTCGTGCAAGAGATTGCTATAATCATATTATCCTTTTCTTAGAACCCAAATACGATAATTTGAAAACATTTTACCAGCTTAAACATACGCAAATCTATAATAATTTAAATATTTTAAACACAATATATATTTGTTTTTAATGACTTTTGTAAATAATTAATACAGACTTTCGTGCAATATTTTTCATAAAGAGTAGCCAGCAATGTTTTTAAAGCGTCCAAAATAGCCTGCATTTAAGTGGATCGGTACGCATTTTCTGTAAGAAGTGCGTACGTGTTGCAAAAAATGGATATGATGTGTTATGATATGTTATTTATGTATCGATATAATTCAGATATTTAGATTAGTCCATATAAACGGACTCCCAGAGCCTTTGATAATTTTTGCTATGGCGGCTCTGTCAGGTAATATGCACCCCTTCATAAACATAGGTGCAGTTCAGCGCAGTGAATCCGTGCGCTTCACTAAACAGACGACGTTCGAGACAAATTGAGAAAAATAATGAATAAACTTCATAAACATGTTAAATTTACCTGAATGGCAACCTACGGATGCTATCCTTTGCATGCACCCTATAAAAACACGACGATGTTTCAACACATTTTTCTCGCTGACATGTTTATGTTTAAATTTGAAACAGTGTATTCTGTATCGAATACCACATCGTTATCGGCTTTATTGGCTGGATCACATAACCCGACGTGCAAAATATTTGTGTACTGCGACCTGGGTCAATTTTCCAATATGGCGGATACAGTGTACAAAACAAAACCTAAGTCAATAAAATCAATTATTTCTTGCTTTAATGGTACCATTTGAATGAGTTTGTGGTTAAGATAGGTAAAGTTTAATAAGTTCTTGCAGTTTCAGCGTTCCTTAACCCTTGCATTGTTGATAACATTTTGCACCCATGGACAAGAGAGAGCGCATTGCAGCTCTAAGCAGCCGATTGGGCTATAAAAATTAGAGTTTAATTATTGCAACTAATTTAGACATGCGTTTAAAAAAAATACATTTTGAGCTATTGGAAACTAATTGATAAAAAGAGAAATAACTCATTCTGTTAAACACAGAAATTACTCATATTCTTAGATCTACTCATAATTCTCATGTTTTTGTTTTTTTCTTGTCAATTACTGTATTATTGATTATGTTTGATTATGTAATATGTCTATCGTCTTATGTAGATCAAATAAAATGTATTTGATCTACATAACAATATTGTACAGAGTTCTTTGTTATACATTGGGGCCGTTTTGACCAACTTTAAAACTGACTTTGGGGTCGTTTTGACCAAACTGGAACCGTTTTGACTCGTTTTGACATGGGGACGTTTTGACCTGGGGCCGTTTTGACTAGCTACCCATTGAGCTTCTCTTATTTGCGAACTATTGACGATAGAATGAACGAAACAATTGGCCTATTTCCGATGTTGGTTCAAATGGTAGTACCAGAGCCTTGCTTTACAAGAATTTTCACAGAGTTTAACTTGTTTAATGGTATGTGTTTGTGGTGTTTTTCGTTACTGGTGGTTAATGAAATGCTTTTATAAAATTTCCGAAAGTGTCATCCGAAATACTAAGCAACTGGAGAGATAACGGTGGCACGATTGCCCTCAGTTAAGATTTTCTTACATTTATTTTATTACGTGCTTAATTGCTTTTGCAGCAACTATTGATAAAGTTGTTTGAGTTACCATATTGATTGTGTTTTTCGTTTATAATTGAAGCTTTAATTTCTTGTGAAAATCATACTTTGACACTGGTGTCTGTCAACATCTAGCTAGATATTGGGGGTATAACTCACGGGGGAGTAACTTTCTATATACGGGTATATAGGGGTGTGCCGATTTTATGGGGTGTGTTTTTCGACTGAATTTATAGATATGGGTATGATTTTGAGCATCTAAGTATACTATAGATATGGGTATTGAAATCAGAAATTTGCTTGTATATAAATGCATAATGGGTATAACTAGTTACCGAAAATGACTTGTTTTATCAAAAATGATAACAAAAACAAGTTTGTTTTCCAATATATAGAGAGTTTATGAAAAAGATAAAGATTAAATCTACACTGCATGTGTAATAGTGTCAAGTGATAATATTTCTAAACTTGTTTTCTTCAATTGTTCCTTTTTTTATTTTGATTATAGCACTTTTTCATGTTGCTTGTAAACAAACATTTTTGTGATTTCATTTATCATTTTGATGGTTTTGAATCCTATATACAAGGTGTTACTTAGTCTTTTATAACTGCTTATCAGAATACTCTTGTTTGTTTCAGTTGAATGTCTGAAAATTGTGATAAGCAAATGTCTTGGATATGCCATCATTCTTGGGTCCTTCGTTGGTATGTATGCAAAAATCTATGTAAAATCTATGTACATGAAACTCTCATTGGAATCCCAAAAACTGTTTGCTGCTCATCAGTACCTTAGGGTTAGAAATGAAGCCTTAACAACTTGAATGTAATAAAAAATGTCATAAATTTAATTTGATATTCAAAGTGCAACTCAAAGACTTAGTGCGTATCTAATTGGTAATTTGTTAAGCTACTATGGTCAGTCATCATTGCCAGTATTCAGTATTTATGAGTTTCTCAGCTAGCACAGATCAAAATTGTTTTCTGGACATCATCATGGTTTAGAATTCAACTGTAAATCAGAGAGTAAAATATGAATTGCTCTAATAAGTTTCTGGAGCTTTGAATCGAAACAATTTCACTATTATTTATTCTCCAGTTTTCAAATACCTTCTATTTTGAAAGTTGTTACATGGAAAACATCCTACAGATGCTTCTTATTTATTGAGTATAGAACACCTCATTCAAGTTGTTAATGTTTTTGGGATTGTTATTATATAACATGATACAAAGTACTGGTTATTCCAAGGATGCAGACTTAACAGTGTCTAACACTTTCAATGTAATCAAGCTTAAATAGGTTTAAACTTAATATGTTTGCACTAAGTGAAATACTAATAACATATATTTTATAATTTAAAGCTGAAATGTCATATATATGTAAAATTATTTTTGGCTTGAACAAATGCAGAATTTTAATGATGGTTAAATGCGCTCTTGGCAATCGGGCTTAATGCATGTGCGTAAATATTACACAGTCCACAAAGTCTTATTAGGGACAGCACTTTCTGATTTCATTGTTATGCTGCCCCAAAATTTATTTTGGGGGGAGCATATAGTCACCGTCTGTGCACAATTTTTGTCCGGGCTATTTCTCAGCAACTAATGACCGGAATTCAATGAAACTTTATGGGAAGCTTCACTACCAAGAGGAGATGTGCATATTATCAGCGGGTTCTGGTCGGATGATTTTTCACAGAGTTATGACCTTTGAAATTTTCTATAAAAAAATTCTTGTCCCCCCCCCAACTACTGTGCCCTCAAGATGTTTCCTTTTAAATGAATATATAGTGCAATATTGTGACAAAAAAAAACTTTGGGGAGCATCACCCGTCTCCTACGGTTTCTTGTTTTTTTTAGTTTTTTTAAAGGAAGTCTCTTTTAAAACAAAGTTTTTGCGGAAAGTATCATCCCTGATAATCCTGTGCAAAGGCTAATCTGGGATGACACTTGAAGCACATGCATTAAGCCCAGTTTTCTGAGCGTGCAACTCATTTATATTTCATTTGTTCTCTCATGCTGTGAATATTTTCAGTGAAGGTACCTCAGATAGGCAAGATTTTACAGGCCAAGAGTGGAGAAGGGATCAGTTTAGCCTCTGTGTTATGTGAGCTGGTGGCCATCTCAGCCAACGCTGTCTATGGTTTCTCACATGGATTCCCATTCAGGTAATTATGTATTTCTTGTATTTCAGGTCATTGTATATTACAGTATAGATTTATTAGATATATTGGCAATTTCTATGTGTTTGTGTGTGAAACAAAGAAGGAATTATTACACCCCACGAAAAACGAAGAAGGGCATGGTACTGGATCTACCATGGGTATCTGTCTGTCTTTTTGGTTGTTTATTCATGGACACAAAAGTTTGGGATTAAGTTTTCTGCAACTTTTGATTGTTTATAGTTATAAATTGGTAAATTGTTTCCTTTGCACAGCCTGTCCATTAAGTTCTAAGATCACTCAATTAGTATCATTTTGTACAGAAAATGCAATGCAACAGGTGGCCAAATCTTTTTTGGATTAAAGGATACTAACTTTGTTGAACCTATCAACTGAAGAGTGTTTCTCATCTCTAGAGTTGAAGTGCTTTAAGTGATCAATGGAATTAATTAGACATGAATTGAACAGTTATTACATGTACACAGTTGGTTATACACATTGTTATAAAAGAATTCTGGAAACTGTGATCTTCCTTCACAATGCTATTATGTCTTTTTGAACATTTTTTGTAATGCTTTTTATATATGCCTTTGTGAACATCCTTAGTTATGCTATGGTGCCTTTGTAAACATCCCTTGTAATGCTATTATGCCTTTGTGAACATCCTTTTTATGCCTTTGTGAACATGCCTTGGCCTTTGTGAACATCCCTTATAGTGCTATATGGCTGTTTAAACATCCCGTGTAATGCTATACTGCCTTTGAGATCACCCATTGTAATGCTATAATGCCTGTGTGATCATCCCTTGTTATGCTATTATTTTTATGTGAACATCCCCCATAATGCTATTTTGCCTTTGTGAACAAGCTTCATAATGTTATAATGCCTTTGTGGACATCCCTCGTAATGCTATAGTGCCTTTTAGAGCATCCCTCATAATGCTATAGTGCTTTTGAGATAATCACTTGTAATGCTATAGTGCCTTTGTGATAATCCCTTGTAATGCTATTATGCCTTTGAGATCATCTCTTGTTGTGCTATTATTCCTTTGTGAACATCCCTTGTAATGTTTTTATGCTTTTATGAACACCCCTCATAATGCTTTTGTGCCTTTGTGAACATCCCTTGTAATGCTTTTATGCCATTGTGAATATCCTTTGTAATGCTATTATTCCTTTGTAAACATCCTTGTAATGCTTGTTATGCCTTTGCGAATATTCTTCATAATGCTATTATGACTTTGTACCGGTAAATATCCTTTGTAATGCTATAATGCGGCGTATTGACTTTGTAAACATCCCTCGTAATGCTGTTTGCCTTTGTTAACATACCTCATAATGCATTATGCCTTACTGAAAATCCCTTGTAATTCTAAAATGCTGTTGAGAGAACCCCTCATAATGCATTGATGCCTTTGTAAACATCCCTTGTGAAGCTATTTTGCCTTTGCTAACATCCTTTGTAATGATATTATGCATTTTTAAACATCCCTCGTAATGCTATTATGCCTTTGAGAACATCATTTGTAATTTATTATGCCTTTGTTAACCTCTATTATGCCTTTATAAACATCCTTTGTAATTCTATTATGCATTGTTTTTCCAGTGCCTATGGGGAGGGAGTGTTCCTGGCCATTCAGACAGCTCTGGTCATGTTCCTGGTGTTAATGTATGGAGGGAGACAGCTGGGCTCATTCCTTTTCCTGGCCGTCTATGTGGCCATTATGGCTGTTTTGTTGTCCCCGGCTACACCCAAGGGGCTCATTGCTGCAATGCAGGGAGTTAACATCATCATCGTCATGGCCAGCAAAGTAAAGCTTATTTAGACCTAATTGTCTTAATTCGCCAGTGGAACATTAGTTGACAATTAGAGATAGCAATTGTTGCCATATATGATATACATGGTAATTTCAATTAGAACATTTTGCATATTATTTTAGTATTCCACTTGCCCTAAGGAACTTGTTTTCAAAAATCTGAATCATTTTGCAGCTATAATTCATGGTTAACATTTTCACTTGTCATACTATAAATATAACTGAATTTCAATAAGCCTATAAGACTAAACTAGTCCCAAGCTCTGTGCCTAGTTTGTTTGCCTGAAGACTAGAGTGCTAGTACTTTGTATGTAAAAAAAACTAGTTATCATTATAGACTATAAAGTCTCTATTCCTTACTATCAAATCTGTGAGCATATATGGAAACTATGGTAAATATTAGTCTATATTCCTTGCCATCAACAGCTATTTTTCTTCCCCCATTGGGAAAAGTACCTGTACCATACCAATCGGAAAAAAATTAACCCGAAAAACCCTGAAAATTGGGAAAATTTGCGTAGTGAAATCTCCCTTTTGGAAATTATGGTCTTTTTAATTGCTTGGTATCAATAATACAAATCAACTCAAATATTGATTTACATGCATTTTGGCTTGAAATGTTCAGTGTCAGTGCTCTTAATTGTTAACTTGCAGGTACCGGTAATGCACTTTTGGAACAAAATTGATGAAATTTTCCTTCCTTTTGGGAATGTTTTAGACTGCAATTGGGAATTTTGTAGTTTTTCTGCAATGGGGAAAGTACCTTTTATGGGTACTTTATAAAGAAGGGAAAAAATCGCTGCATCAAATTTGTGTCAGTATATGGAAACCATAGTTAGTATTATAGTATATATTCCTTGCTGTCAAATCTATTGGCATATATGGAAACCATAGTCAATATTATAGTCTATATTCCTTTATATCAAACATGTTTGCCTACAGAGTAATACTTTATTTTCCAGCTAATCCAGGCATATGCCAACTTCACCAACGGAGGTACGGGCCAGCTGTCAGCCATAACGGTTTTGATGCTATGGGGCGGTTCACTGGCCCGTATTTTCACCAGTATACAGGAGACCGGGGATGCCATGACAGTGGTCACATATGTGGCAGCTTTCATCTGCAATTGCGTCCTTGTGGCACAGATTGTCTATTACTACAGGAAGGCTAAAGCCGATTAATTCAGCGTTTTACTGTAGGATTAACAAATTTGCCAGACCATATTGTGATGTAGGGAACATCTGTTGCTTTGCACAGGTCTTTAATGTATATTGCCCTGTTGTTACATATAGGTGAATTTATGTTTGTTCAGAATAGGTATTGGTAATTTAAAATGATGCTTAATGAGTGTATGAAAGATAATGCATACTGTTTTTATTGCTTATCCAATGTTCAAAGCTTCCATCTACTGAAAATAATTGAATGCACGCTCATTATGGTCAGAGTCCATTAGAAACAATTTTGCCAAGTTTAATTTTTGGAAGTGTTTTGTTAAATTATACATTAAAAGTGTAAGCTGTTAAGTGTTTTTGTTAGATTGTTGTTAAGTGTTTTTGTTAGATTGTTAATCTGTTATTAGAAACTTTTACCACATTTGTTAAATCCCATGGAATATTTGTTATTACCGGTATTTGTTATGTTGGAAGATGTACATGCATTGAATGAAGCCATTTTATTGATGGTCTTGCTTAACTTTTATGGGCATGGCATTTGCACAATAGATAAAATATAATTTTAATAATTGGCATTATATTTAACAAGGAAAAATTGAAACAAGTACCTTTTTTTTAAATTAAGAATGTTTGTAATAAGTGAGTCACGCATTGTCACATACTAGTCACACACTTAGAATACCACAGGGCTTATCCACTGAAGATTTCACATTCCATTCTTATTGTTTTACTCCAATATTACACATGATACTAGCTATTAGTAATTACTGCACAACTTATTGTAATGCAACCCCTTATTTATCTCATGCAATACTATCCGGAATTTTAATTTATAGTCAACACATAGGAATCTTGTGAAATGTATAAAAATATATGTGATATTTTAAGTGCACATTATTGGCAAATCAGTTTTAAAAAAAAGTTAGTTTGTGAAATGTTATTTGTTTAGAAATATAAATGATGCAATTAAAATAAAAATGTTATAAGAGCAAAAATGTTTTGTGCTTATTTAAAAGTTAAACACTTGAAATATTAACTGAAAATATTGGGAGAAAGAAGTATTTTTATTTTCTTACGTAAATGCTCTTTTCCTTTTCATTTCATTATCAGACAAATGATAGTACATAACAGTATCCATATGCAACTATACTTAATTAAATTTAGGATGCCTTTATTTTTAATCAATATCTATTAATACAGACGCTTGATTATGGGTATGCTTCCTATAGAACCAGAGTTTGGAGGTTTTGATCCCGAACAAAGTTGTCCATCTAAAAATCATTAAGTCAGAGTTCAAATATGCATCTATGTGTCTGGGGAGTCGTGTCAGACACATCTAGCTGAGAATACTTGTTCAAAAACTCCCAAAGGAATGGTTCAGAACATCCAGGTTGTGTCGTAAACACATCAGAGTTTGTCACACAGAGCAACATTCAATTATTAGTCTCTTCAGTATATAGATACTCTATAGTACCTGTACTAAATTGTCTATATGGACAGCTTATATAGAAAGGACAGGTAATCCCAAGGCACTTAGCCGCCTGTTAAGATTAACTCCTTGAAAACAGTATGATTTTTTATGCCCCCAAAGGATATAGTGATCGGACTGTCCGTCACACTTTGCGTTTAGGTTTTGAAAAATGCACATAACTTTTATGTTGCTTCAGATAACAAGTTCATATTTGGCATGCATGTGTATATGGACAAGGCCTTCCCATACGCACACAAATTTTTACCCCTGTGACCTTGACCTTAGGGTCCGCGTTTAGGTTTCGAAATCTGCGTTTAGGTTTCGAAAATAGCTCATAACTTCTATCAAGCGTTTATAGGGGGCATAAGTCATCCTATGGTGACAGCTCTTGTTTTACTATCATCAATAACTTGAACAAATCTTCATTGCGAGGCCAAGTCATGAATACTTCAGTAAGAAATTACCACCTATAACATGAGCACATGTTGGTCTCTATATCTGTGCAATATTGAAAGCCCTCCATAAATTGGATTGTTCAAACCTTGTGAAAGCTGCTCAGAGGAAATCGTTTGCACCTCGTCAAGCTTGGAACAGATTTAGGGGAAGTATTTTCAACACATGCAACAGATGTATAAGCTCAAATAGCAACAAGAGCACCGCCTTGCGGGTGCAGACCGCTCATCTATTTTCTTTTTAAAGGTGAAGGGACTCTCATATTCAATCACAAAGGAGGGAGGGGTTGAGTGAAGAGGGGTGCATTGTGTGGGGGGTGTGGACATTTATTACATTATGTTCCAAAAATGCAAAAAAAAGGGAAAAAAAATTCGGGGGGTGGGGGGGGTGGAGGGGGTGGGGGTGGGGATTCTTGGGTATGATGGTTGGAGGGTATTTCAAACATAAAATAATAAAATAAATATTTGTGTCTTAACCGTTTCAAAAAAAAAAATGGGGGTGGGGGGGGGGGTATAGTGTGAGGGTGTGGTGGTAATTTGTGAGATGATCTTAAAAAAAAAAAAAAAAAAAAAAAAAATTAGGGGGGGGGGGGGGGATTCGGGTGGGGGGACGGGGGGGTGGGGGGGGGATTCTTGGGTGCGATGGTTGGACGGTATTTCATAAAATAATCAAAATAAAAAGTTTTGTTTTTTAACCGTTTAAAAAAAAAATTTGGTGGGGGGGGGGTATAGTGTGAGGGTGTGGTGGTCATTTGTGAGATGATCTTAAAAAACAAAAACAAAAAAAACAAATAGGGGGGGGGGATTCGAGGGGGGGGGGGGGAAGGGGAGGGGGGGGCACGGGCGATGGTTTGGGTGGAGTCTATTGTGGTATGTCAGGTAAGAGTAGTTTTGTCAAAGTATCAATCAAATCTAATCATAAATAAAGAAGTTATGGCAATTTTAGCAAAATTTAATAATTTGACCTTGAGAGTCAAGGTCATTCAAAGGTCAAGGTAAAATTCAACTTGCCAGGTACAGTAACCTCATGATAGCATGAAAGTATTTGAAGTTTGAAAGCAATAGCCTTGATACTTAAGAAGTAAAGTGGATCGAAACACAAAATTTAACCATATATTCAAAGTTACTAAGTCAAAAAAGGGCCATAATTCCGTAAAAATGACATCCAGAGTTATGCAACTTGTCCTTAAACTGTACCCTTAAAAACAGTTTGCGAGTGTTCCAAGTATGAAAGCAATATCTATGATACTTTAGGGGTAAAGTGGACCAAAACACAAAACTTAACCAAACTTTCAATTTTCTAAGTATAAGGGCCCATAATTCCGTCCAAATGCCAGTCAGAGTTACATAACTTTGCCTGCACAGTCCCCTTACGATAGTTAATAAGTGTTGCAAGTATGAAAGCAATAGCTTTGATACTGTAGGAATAAAGTGGACCTAAACACAAAACATAACCAAATTTTCAATTTTCTAAGTATAACAAGGGACAAAATTGTCACAAAACCAGGTTTTCATTGTGAAAAAAAAATCTGATAAAGGGAGAAAACTCAAACTGAACTTTTGAAATGACCAAAAAAAATTAACCCCCTTTGTAAGTTTTTTTTTTTTTTTTTAAATCTATTTTTAGTCGTGGCGACCTTGACATTGGAGATATTGACGTGATTCTTTCGTGGGACACACCGTCCCATGATGGTGAACAAATGTGCCAAATGATTTTAAAATCTCACAATGAATGACATAGTTATGGCCAGGACAAGCTCATTTATGGCCATTTTTGACCTTTGAACTCAGAGTGTGACCTTGACCTTGGAGATATCGACGTAATTATTTCGCGCGACACACCGTCCAATGATGGTGAACAAATGTGCCAAATGATTTTAAAATCTGACGATGAACGACATAGTTATGGCTCGGACAAGCTCATTTATGGCCATTTTTGACCTTTGAACTCAAAGTGTGACCTTGACCTTGGAGATATCGACGTAATTATTTCTCGCGACACACCGTCCAATGATGGTGAACAAATGTGCCAAATGATTTTAAAATCTGACAATGAACGACATAGTTATGGCCCGGACAAGCTTATTCCGCCAGCCCGCCAGCCAGCCAGCCCGCCAGCCAGCCAGCCCGCCCGCATTCGCCAATCTAATAACCAGTTTTTTCCTTCGGAAAACCTGGTTAAAAAGGGCACATAATTCTGTCAAAATGCCAGTCAGAGTTACATTACTTTGCCTGCACAGTCCCCTTATGATAGTTAGTAAGTGTTTCAAGTATGAAAGCAATAGCTTTGATACTGTAGGAATAAAGTGGACCTAAACACAAAACATAACCAAATTTTCAATTTTCTAAGTATAAAAAGGACACATAATTCTGTCAAAATGCCAGTCAGAGTTACATTACTTTGCCTGCACTGTCCCCTTATGATAGTTAGTAAGTGTTGCAAGTATGAAAGCAATAGCTTTGATACTGTAGGAATAAAGTGGACCTAAACACAAAACATAACCAAATTTTCAATTTTCTAAGTATAAAAAGGACACATAATTCTGTCAAAATGCCAGTCAGAGTTACATTACTTTGCCTGCACAGTCCCCTTATGATAGTTAGTAAGTGTTGCAAGTATGAAAGCAATAGCTTTGATACTTAAGGAATAAAATGGACCTAAACACAAAACTTAACCAAAATTTTCAATTTTCTAACTATAAAAAGGGCACATAATTCTGTCAAAATGCACGCCAGAGTTATCTAACTTTGCCTTCCCAGTCCCCTCATGATAGTAAGTAAGTGTACCAAGTTTGAATGCAATAGCATTGATACTTTCTGAAAAAAGTGGACCTAAACGCAAAACTTGTCCAAAATTTTCAATTTTCTAAGTATAAAAAGGGCACATAATTCAGTCAAAATGCACGCCAGAGTTATCTAACTTTGCCTGCCCAGTCCCCTCATGATAGTAAGTAAGTGTACCAAGTTTAAATGCAATAGCATTGATACTTTCTGAGAAAAGTGGACCTAAACGCAAAACTTAACCGGACGCAGACGCCGAAGCCAAGGTGATGACAATAGCTCATAATTTTTTTTCAAAAAATAGATGAGCTAAAAATGATATCCTCATTAATTAATAAATGTTAACCAATTCACTGTGATAAATATTTGTGTACTCATTTAAACATATTTTTACAATTGTATTGCCTATATATTTTATTTGTTTTATAGACAGTTTGTTATTATTGCTGAACATAAAAGTATTCATGGCCACAACTTACAATTTCTCGAATAGTCTTTTACATTTCAATGATTCTTTTTAACGTTATGGATACCTCAATAACTCAAGACCTATCACTGAAGTATTTTCATCATCATGGTAGGATATCGAGTTTTTTTTATACTGTAAATGAATAAAGAACACACTTGAATCTTGGTGAATTCAGCTCAGGTTAATTGAAACTGATATCTCTCCAAGTGTAGTCCACAATCATTAGTTGATTTCCTCATTCAACTCTTTTAATATATGGCGTGACATAAGAATATAAATGTGTTGGATTTTACCTCTACAAACGTCCACCTGATGCAGTGTTTAACTTTTCATGTAAATCTATACTTCTTCAATAGTTGAATGTGACAAAAGCAACCAAGCCTATTGCAATTAAATACTTCGTGAAGAGTACCTGATGCCATCAGCCTGTCACTTCATTGTATGCTGAACATAAATATCAACATTCTTCACAGACCTGAAGTATTAAATGTATAGTGTTCAGTGTACAATGAAAATGACCCAGAATAAAACAAGTGTTTTAAGTAAAGTTTAATGTGCTTTTCATCATAGGTATATTACACTGGGACGGGGTGAATTTCAACAAAATAAGTAGAACACAAGTGCTAAAAGCCTAATGATGAGAGAATGATGTCTATAATATAAAATGCTGGTGCACACATAAAATACTGTTCAGCAGACAGAGATCAGAAATGTGCGAGTACCTAAACATTAAAATGTACTTAACAATTCATGAACACAGCTATAGCACTATAAATACATGTAACATGACCATCATTAAGTACGCAAAGCAACTTAAAATCAAAACAAGCAGTAAACAAAATATTCATTATGACAAAAATTACTATTGATGTGAACTAATCTTTATATAAATAATATAATTATAAATAGTGTAGGCAGAACTAATAGTATGCAAACAAATGATAATTGTTGTCTAGCACATGGATACCATAATTAGACATTGCAAATCAGCAGTTGCTTGTTCAATTGTGTTTTACAAAAAAATACATGTTTAAACAGAAAAGTTTGAACTGAACATTTGTCAAACATCCTTATAAAAAACATTGAATAAATCCTGTAATACATCAAAATCGATACATAACTTGTTCATTGGCTCATTTCCATTATAAATAATTAATTTTTTAAAGGAAGACATTAATACTACTGAAAAACAGAAAAAATAACCCCAAAAAGATATTTAAAGATAGATTTACAGTAAAATACAGGATTGGTACTTAATCAGAAGTACAATATTTTCCTCAAATTGAAACATAATCTAAGTGTTCCTTCCAACAATAGGTACAATGAAACCACATGTTACAAAATGTATTGCATCTATTCATTGAAAAAGATGTCAAAAAACTGAATTCTTAACATTCCTGTGATAGCTCATTTCTACTGTCATATAAAACTCATCAAAACTGCATCTTTTTAATCTCAGCTAACAATAGGATGAAAAACCACAACACACACAAAACTTAATCTACAACACACACAACTTCAATATATAATTATACTAGCTTGTTATATGTATCCCAAAGAAATGTTTAACTAAAGAATCTGATGATACTGATGTATGTTATTCTATAGCTCTTGATATATTGGACAATGTTGTCTATATTGTTCAGTAAAAAGCTATTTATTTAATATCCATGGCACCAAAAGCCTATATAAGGCTTACTGAGATACTGGAGTCTATATCCTGGGTAAAACCATTTTTTTGTGTCTTTGAGGGATAAAAAAAGCTCCCACAAATGGGATCAAACATGTGACGTCCTGGGCGCTAGAAAGAATAATATGAACTACAAATATAAAATCCCAAACTAAATAAAAGAATTGAAAAAAGCTATTTAAAAGACCCATGGGATGAGATGAATGATTGCATGCTTTAGCTTCCTTATACAAATTTGGATATTAATTAAGTCTTGCTGTGTTTTTCACATTTTTATTATTTTAAAATAGAAATAGCAAAAATGAACAAAAGTGAAAAAAATATCAAAAAGTTCCATTAGTTGAGGTGCCAGGATGTTGGAACCAAAAAAAGGGGCAGGGTGAAGCATCCAGATATTCTAGAGCATTTAACATGCAAAGGGTAGTTTCAATTAGCTAAATAATTTACTTTTTACTACATACTTTAGTGTAACAGATGATAACAAGATGTGTTTGTGAAACACAATGTCCCCCTATATGACGTTTGACCTTGTAGGATGACCTTGACCTTGTGAAGGATGACCTTGACCTTTCACCACTCAAAATGTGCAGCTCCATGAGATACACATGCATGCCAAATATCAAGTTGCTATCTTCAATATTGCAAAAGTATTCATAAAATAAGCGATTTCGGCCACATTTATTTGACCTCTGACCTTGAAGGATGACCTTGACCTTTCACCACTCAAAATGTGCAGCTCCATGAGATGCACATGCATGCCAAATATCAAGTTGCTATCTTTAATATTGCAAAAGTATTCATAAAATAAGCGATTTTGGCCACATATATTTGACCTCTGACCTTGAAGGATGACCTTGACCTTTCACCACCCAAAATGTGCAGCTTCATGAGATACACATGCATGCCAAATATGAAGTTGCTATCTTCAATATTGCAAAAGTATTCATAAAATGAGCGATTTTGGCCACATATATTTGACCTCTGACCTTGAAGGATGACCTTGACCTTTCACCACTCAAAATGTGCAGCTTCATGAGATACACATGCATGCCAAATACATATGTATGAAGTTGCTATCTTCAATGTAGCAAAAGTTATTGCAAAATGTTAAAGTTGGCGCAAACAGACGGACAGACCAACGGACCAACAGACAGACAGGGCAAAAACAATATGTCCCCCACTACACTACTATAGTGGGGGACATAAAAAGTTTTGTCCAACGAAAATGCGATTATGAAACCCTTACCACCTAGAAATCAACCCATTAATGATCAACACAATCCCTGACTACTGTCTACTGGTGGACTACACACAGTTAACAATTCTCTTCCACCTGTAACCTCTCAATATAATTATGTACACAATGACCAATGTCAAGAACAGAACATGTAAAGTAAAATCCTATAAAGGATACTAGTAAATAAAGAAGGTTTTATAGCTTAGTACACATCCAATGGTTACTATGACCACTGAACACTTGTACAAACGAAGTGTCATGAAACAGATAGTACACAAAACTCCAGAACACATCTATTTTAATTCATTTTGAACCACATTCTGCCTTTACATATAATAGGATGTCATATAACATGTACGAGCACTCAAAATTGCTCATCATTCCCAACATATGTGAGCTGGGTTATGGAAAAACTGGGCTTAATGCATGTGCGTAAAGTGTCGTCAAAAATTAGCATAAGCAGTCTGCACAGGCTTATAAGGGACAACACTTTATGCCTTGACTGGATTTTCTTGAAACAAAAAAATCCATTAAAGCGGTCAGTGTCGTCCCTGATTAGCATGTGCAGACTGCTCAGGATAATCTAACAGGACACTTTATGCACATGCATTAAGTCTGGTTTTCACAAAACACGGTTCATGTGTATCCATGGTGACCAGAACGGTTGCATGTAGTGTTGTCATGGAGACGTGTTCTTCAGCAACACTGTGGCAGGTAGCACCATGTCCATGGTGAGCTCTGCAGGGAACGTGTTCAGAATGTTCAGGATATGACTCGTCAGATTTAGTAACCTGGAAAAAAGAAAATAACAAGAGTTCCGCAGCCCGAGACATATGCCCTCCAAACAGGGCTTTGAACTAGTGACCCCAATTTCAATAAGGGTCATCTACTATCCAAGGCTAATGCACACGAGAAGTATCCAGCAAATTGTTCCAATTGTTGGTGAGTTATTGATTGAAAACAATTTTCATACTTATTGTGACAGTGACCTTCGACCTAGTGACCCAAATTTCTATAGGGGTCATTTAATGTCCCAGGCCAATTCACATGGGAAGTATCAAGCCAATCAGTTGATTATTTGATTAGTTAATGCTCAGACAAATGGAGTTGTTTACCCTCGGGACTTAGGTTAATAAACCATTGCCCGAGCACACTGCTTAACATAAAACTCTGCATAAAAAGGTTGAAAACGGCCATAAAATGGACAGCCCGATTTTACTGGGCTGTACCATTGATATAAATAGAAAACTTTGCAGTGTTGGTGCGGTGCCTTATTGGTTTAAAAATATCTATACTTATTCAAGAAGCGTTAAAAACGCAGTACTTAATAAAATTAATAATCAATATCTAGCCTAAAGCTGTAAGAAAGCGGTGTTTTTATTGGTTGACTGTATTTAAGAACATGGCTCTGATTGGTTATCTCTGTTACGTCTGCGCAAAAGCAAGTAGGTCAATCCGTTTTGGGATAAAAATTTCGCACAAAGAACGACCTTGAAATGGCGTCTGCTCTTGCACGGACGTGACAGAGATAACCATATGATAATGATTGCGTCTGCCCTTTTGCACTTTTGGAATGTAAACAAAGCATATGAAACAAGAATGAATATTTCTACTTGAATCTGTTTGAATTAAATATAATTGGTATATGTTATTTAAACTATTATGATGAAGTTATATTAATAATAATATTATTATTATTGTTACTATTGTTATTATTTTTATTATTATATGTATGTTGTTTGTATTGAAAAGAGAGAGAAGGAGGAGAATAGCCCAATTTTTATAAGTATTGATGGTAAAAACACATACTATTATATCCAGTATCATCATTACTAGACCCATTGTTCAGTATTTACTGCAATGGGTTGTTGGAGTCTTTAAACTTTGTGATTTAGTTATTGATCAGAAACGATTTTCCCACTTATTGTGACCATAACTTTTGACCTAGTGACCCCAATTCAATAGGGGTCATCTTCTGTCCAAGTCCAATGCACATGGGAAGTCTCATGCCAATTGGTCAATTTGTTGACGAGTTATTGATCAGATTTTTTTTTTTACACTTATTGTGACAGAGACCTTGACCTTTGACCTAGTGACCCTAATTTCAATAGGGGTCATCTACTGTTCAGACAAATGCATATGTGAAGTATCAAGCCAATTTTGGTCAATTCGTTGACAAGTTATTGATCGGAAACGATTTTCACACTTATTGTGACAGTGACCTTTGACCTAGTGACCCCAATTTCAATAGCCGTCATCTACTGTCCAAGGCCAATCCACATGTGAAGTTTCAAGCCAATCAGTTGATCCATTGACGAATTATTGATCGGAAACAAACTGGTCTACCGACCGACAGACAGACCCACCAACCGACATCCAGCAAAACAATATACCCCCTCTTCTTCGAAGGGGTGCATAAACATACAGAATGAATTGGAGCAAAACATTTTCAACAAATATTTGAGAATCCAATAAACTTCAAAGGTAATAGAAGGTATGGAGCAGGCATAAAAAATGAACACAAAAATGGGTGCTCAATATTGTAATATTTAAGTGTTACCTTCAAACAGAGCTTTTATGAAAGACCTTTAGCATTTGCAAAACATTTCAATAACCAAAATACAAGTGTTCCAGTTTAAAGCACAGGTGGAAGTAACGTACCCAGGATAGTGTTTTTCATATATATATTTTTAGGAGCCCAATATATTCAAATAAATATATAAAATCATGTTTAATGAGAAAAAAATTGACAAAGAGCCATGAAAAAAAATCCCCACCCTCTGATATTGAAATCATAACAAGGTCATTAACTAGAATTTATCATAAACCTGTCTTCGCGGGCCGCAAAAATGTCAAAAGTAGCTTTAATCAAAAGCATCCATTGATCCTCCTATGGGCTATTGGACAACCTTTCAAAAAAAGTTCACTTTAAAAAAATCTGTCCAGCCGTTAACTCACAGTCGGTCGAAAACCGAGCAATATTTCGAGTCCGTTTGTCAACCCGAATAAATCTTCTACAGACTTTCAAACAATATTTTTGAGTTTTTGGCCCCTTAATCGATAGCTTGCGTCCTATTCCTTTAAAACAACGAGGCGTGTCAAATAATGCATGCATATGCAACCACTTACCCCTCAAAACTTATTCCAATACAATCAGAATGATAAGTATTTTTCATTTATTTACATTTATTAAAACATCGTTGTTGTTGTTGATTGGATATTTATGTGCCTGGCTCTGTCAGTGTAATTCACTGCTAAGCCGGGTTCAAGAGCCATGGCTACTTTCGTTTTCAAGTAAATCAAATTTAGACTTAAAACAGTTGTTGCAAAGAAAATATAACCTTTTGGAATTAGTTTTTATGGGTAAGTGGTTGCATATGCATGCATTATTTGAAACGCTTCGTTGTTTCAAAGGAATAGGACGCGAGCTATCGATTAAGGGGCAAAAACTCAAAAATATTGTTTGAAAGTCTGTAGAAGATTTATTCGGGTTGACAAACGGACTCGAAATATTGCTCGGTTTTCGACCGACTGTGAGTTAACGGCTGGACAGATTTTTTTAAAGTGAACTTTTTTTGAAAGGTTGTCCAATAGCCCATAGGAGGATCAATGGATGCTTTTGATTAAAGCTACTTTTGACATTTTTGCGGCCCACGAAGACAGGTCTATGATAAATTCTAGTTAATGACCTTGTTATGATTCCAATATCAGAGGATGGGGATTTTTTTTCATGGCTCTTTGTCAATTTTTTTCTCATTAAACATGATTTTATATATTTATTTGAATATATTGGGCTCCTAAAAATATATATATGAAAAATACTATCCTGGGTACGTTACTTCCACCTGTGGTTTAAAGAAAATCTTTCAAAGGGTATAGGAGATATGGACTGTATACTATAAAGGAAACACAACTGGTGAACTTCACGTCTGAAGACTTCTGTCTTCTGCACATTGTCTCAATGACATAAACGTTTAAGCCAATTTTCATGAAAAAGATTCCACAATCACTGTTCAAATGACTAGATAGTCGTTTACAGAAGACTCCCTTTAAAAAAAATATCCCATAAAAAGCAGACAAACTTGTACATGATTAGCCTGTGCGAACTGCTTACTTCACATGCATGCATTTAGCCCAGTTTTCCCAGACAGAGGCTAATATATATGTTGACCCTTAGCCCCTTCGTGACCCCCCATGTACCCACCATTCCTGCTGCTCCTCTGTGAGACACCTCCTCATGTCCTCATCTGACTCAGCCAGTGTGGCCTTGATAGGCTTAAACATACCCTCAATACTCTGCTTGTGCTGGGAAAACACTGGGCTCTTCAGGCTGGTCAAGGTTTGCTGAGAGATAAAAAGATAAGACATTGACTCAGTGAAAGTAACGTGAAGTATTGCTATTAAATAATTATTTTCATAATCAACATCATCGTCATTGTTGGCATGTGTTGGCATCATCATCATCATCATCATCATCATCATCATCATCATCATCATCATCACAATAATTACTTTTTTTATCATATGACTGCTGCTGTTAATTACACTCAAAAAGTGATACAATAAAGAGTCAATTAATATATTGAATTGTTTTGGTATCCTTCATGATATAAACATGTTGAAAAATTAGGTACAGCATGTTGTAATAGTGTAACTCTTCTTATGTATTTATAAATATCTGCCAAGAAATAAAACTGAGACCATACAATTATTAAAATTGAGGGCATTGACTATTAATTAAGGAAGTTAAACATCCCCTCAGAAAGGAAATAAACAATTGCATACATCCTACAGATTTTTACACTGAAACTGAAACAGACACATCCTGTAAACTCAAAAGGAAAACTGTTTCCCCACATGTCATTCTAAGTTTAAATTCACGTAACCCACCCAAGTGATTTGTCTTCAATTTTACTTCCTTTTCCCAGTAAAATAAACAGTCATACTCACATAGAGTTGAGCTAGCTGATGTGCTATGTATTTATGTGAGGAATGCAGTCATACTCATATAGAGTAGAGCCAGCTGATGTGCTATGTATTTATGTGAGGAATGCAGTCATACTCACATAGAGTAGAGCCAGCTGATGTGCCATGTATTTATGTGAGGAATGCAGTCATACTCATATAGAGTAGAGCCAGCTGATGTGCTGTGTAATTATGTGAGGAATGCAGTCATACTCACATAGAGTAGAGCCAGCTGGTGTGCTATGTACTTAAGTGAGGAATGCAGTCATACTCACATAGAGTAGAGTCAGCTGGTGTGCTATGTATTTATGTGGGGAATGCAGTCATACTCACATAGGGTAGAGCCAGCTGATGTGCTGTGTATTTATGTGAGGAATGCAGTCATACTTACATAGAGTAGGGTCAGCTGGTGTGCTGTGTATTTATGTGAGGAATGCAGTCATACTTACATAGAGTAGGGTCAGCTGGTGTGCTGTGTATTTATGTGAGGAATGCAGTCATACTTACATAGAGTAGGGTCAGCTGGTGTGCTGTGTATTTATGTGAGGAATGCAGTCATACTTACATAGAGTAGAGCCAGCTGATATGTTGTGTATTTATGTGAGGAATGCAGTCATACTTACATAGAGTAGAACCAGCTGGTGTGCTGTGTATTTATGTGAGGAATGCAGTCATACTTACATCGAGTAGGGTCAGCTGATGTGCTATGTATTTATGTGGGTAGTGCAGTCATACTTACATAGAGTACAGCCAGCTGGTGTGCTATGTATTAATGTGAGGAAGCAGTCATACTTACATAGAGTAGAGCCAGCTGATGTGCTGTGTATTTATGTGAGGAATGCAGTCATATTTACATCGAGTAGGGTCAGCTGATGTGCTATGTATTTATGTGAGGAATGCAGTCATACTTAAATAAGGTACAGCCGGCTGATGTGCAGTGTATTTATGTGAGGAATGCACAGTCATACTAACATAGAGTAGAGCCAGCTGGTGTGCTATGTATTTATGTGAGGAATGCAGTCATACTTTAATAGAGTACAGCCAGCTGATGTGCTATGTATTTATGTGAGGAATGCAGTCATACTCACATAGAGTAGAGCCAGCTGGTGTGCTATGTATTTATGTGAGGAATGCACAGTCATACTTACATAGAGTAGTCAGCTGGTGTGCTATGTATTTATGTGAGGAATGCAGTCATACTTACATAGAGAAGCTCCAGATGGTGAGCTATGTATTAATGTGAGGAATGCAGTCATACTTACATAGAGTAGAGCCAGCTGGTGTGCTATGTATTTATGTGAGGAATGAACAGTCATACTTACATAGAGTAGAGTCAGCTGGTGTGCTATGTATTTATGTGAGGAATGCAGTCATACTTACATCGAAAAGCTCCAGATAGTGAGCTATGTATTTATGTGAGGAATGCAGTCATACTTACATAGAGTAGAGCCAGCTGGTGTGCTATGTATTTATGTGAGGAATGCACAGTCATACTTACAGAGAGTAGGGCCAGCTGGTGTGCTATGTATTTATGTGAGGAATGCAGTCATACTTACATAGAGTAGGGTCAGCTGGTGTGCTATGTATTTATGTGAGGAATGCAGTCATACTTACATAGAGTAGAGCCAGCTGGTGTACTATGTATTTATGTGAGGAATGCAGTCATACTATCATAGAGTAGGGCCAGCTGGTGTGCTATGTATTTATGTGAAGAATGCAGTCATACTTACATAGAGTAGGGTCAGCTGGTGTGCTTTGTATTTATGTGAGGAATGCAGTCATACTTACATCGAGTAGGGTCAGCTGGTGTGCTATGTATTTATGTGAGGAATGCAGTCATACTTACATAGAGTAGAGCCAGCTGATGTGCTGTATATTTATGTGAGGTATGCACAGTTATACTCAAATAGAGTATAGTAAGCTGGAGTGCTATGTATTTATGTGAGGAATGCACAGTCATACTTACATAGAGTACAGCCAGCTGATGTGCTATGTATTTATGTGAGGAATGCAGTCATACTTGCGTAGAGTAGGGCCAACTGATTTGCTATGTATTTATGTGAGGAATGCAGTCATACTTACGTAGAGTAGGGCCAGCTGATGTGCTATGTATTTATGTGAGGAGGGGTTAGCACAATCGTTGTGAAGCTGCCGTGCCAAAGTGGACATCTGCCCCAGCTGCGACACACTGTTTAAATAATCTGAAAGTTTAAATGGAAAAGCTGCATAAACGTCCATTTATATCTTAACACACAATGCAATATTAACTTCCTTTAATTCTTTTAAACAATGCCATGTGTTCATTCAGAGCGGAAAATAATGCATTTAAAGTACCATTGGTTTACGTAGTAGTTTATATGCAACAATTCAGACATCTGATATGTCAAAATGAAATCGAGTGTGAATGGTTTATAATATATGTGCAGGAATATTTCCTACTGATGTTCATTTAACAGAGAAGAATGTGCAAAAATAATTGAGATTCCAACATGAACTGATTGCAAACTATTATAGTTAACTGATTGATTCTTTATCTTTAATTGATTATGATTATGCAATTTAACAACATTATATGTAGTCTTGGTTTTTGTACACATGAAGCATTTTTATGTCGGGTTGATGGAATACATTATATAGGAATGGTATTTGGATCGTATATACCATATACTTCCAACAAATTTCTCAATGCTCATCAATATTGGACCAAAAAACCTTAGATAGAACCTTAAAATCTAACGATGCTTCATGGCTAATTTCAGACAATACTACCAAATATCAAAACACTTTAAACAAAAACAAGAAAGCCATGATGGCCCTGAATCGCTCACCTTACTAACCAAATACAATCCCAACCCAGATTTCATCAAGATAAACATTCTAACCAAACTTCATAAAGATTGGATGAAAACTGTGACCTCTAGTGTCTACACAAGGTTTTTCTAATATTAGATTGATTGACCTAGTTGTTGACCCCACGTGACCCTAATACAATCCCAACCCAGATTTCATCAAGATAAACATTCTGACCAAATTTCATGAAGATTGGATGAAAACTGTGACCTCTATTGTCTACACAAGGTTTTTCTATTATTTGACCTAGTGACCTAGTTTTTGATCCCAGATGACCCAAATAAAATCCCAACCAAGATTTCATCAATATAAACATTCTGACCAAATTTCATAAAGATTGGATAAAAACTGCGACCTCTATTGTCTATACCAGGTTTTTCTATTATTTGACCTAGTGACCTAGTTTGACCTAGTTTTTGACCCCAGATGACCCAAATACAATCCCAACCTTGATTTTATCAAGATAAACATTCTGACCAAATTTCATAAATATTGGATGAAAACCTTGACCTCTACTGTCTACACAAACAAATTGTTGACAGTTTTTCTATTTTTTGACCTAGTGACCTAGTTTTTGACCTCAGATGACCCAAATACAATCCAAACCCTGATTTTATCAAGATAAACATTCTGACCAAATTTCATAAAATTTGGATAAAAAACTGCGACCTCTATTGTCTTCACAAGGTTTTTCTATTATTTGACCTAGTTTTTGACCTAGTGACCTAGTTTTTGTACCCAGATGACCAAAATACATTCCCAACCCAGATTTCATCAAGATAAACATTCAGACCAAATTTCATAAAGATTGGATGAAAACTGCGACCTCTATTGTCTACACAAGGTTTTTCTGTTATTTGACCTAGTTTTTGACCTAGTGACCTAGTTTTTGACCCCAGATGACCCAAATACAATCCCAACCCAGATTTCATCAAGATAAACATTCTGACCAAATTTCATAAAGATTGGATGAAAACTGTGACCTCTACTGTCTACACAAGCAAATTGTTGACGGACGCACACGCGCGCATATACGGACGCCGGACATCACACGGTCCCATAAGCTCACCATGTCACTTCGTGAAAAGTGAGCTAAAAATTGAACCGTCCGCTATGGTCCTTTTGGCCCATTTCTTGTTGATGCTTCAAGGCCAAATAATTGATATTTTTTCAGTTATATGCGTTCAAGAGTTTTGTAAAGGTATCTACAATAAAGGCCTTACTGTCCAAAGAAGAATTCTCGTTATCCAGAGCGAATGTGCGAGGGCTGGCAAGGTATGTTACTGCTCTCGGAAACAACTTGTCCAGGCCCTGACTGTATATATACCTCTGCAAATGGAAAAATGACTGTGTATGCTATGTTGCTATACAAATGACTGTGTATGCTATGTTGCTATACAAATGACAATGTATGCTACATTGCTATACAAATGACTGTGTTTGCCACTTTGCTATACAAATCACTATGTACGCAAAATTTTTATATAAATAACTATGTATGCTAGGTTGCTATATAAATGACTATGTATGTTATGTTGCTATATAAATGACTACGTATGCAACATTGTTATATAAATGACTATGTATTCTAAATGTTAAATAAATAACTATGTATGCTAAGATGTTATATAAATGGCTACCCGTATGTGTGCTACATAGTTATATAAATAACAGTGTTTGCTTATTTGTTATTTAAATCACTTTGTATGCTACATTGTTATATAAATAACCGTGTATGCTTATTTGTTATACAAATGATTATGTATGCTACCTTGTTATATAAATAACCGTGTATGCTTATTTGTTATACAAACAACAGCACCGTATAACAGTTGCCACGCTCGGCTGCCGGTGCAGTTTTGAAGATAAAAGCTTGTCAGATTTTTTTTTTTGAGGTCACAGTGACCTTGACCTTTGACCTAGTGACCCAAAAATGGGTGTGGCATGTAGAACTCATCAAGGTGCAGCTACATATGAAGTTTCAAAGTTGTAGGCTGAAGAACTTTGATTTTAGAGCCAATGTTCAAAACCTTGACAAAATGTTAAGGTTTTAGCACGACGCAGACGGCGGACATGACGAGCTGGCTATGACAATACCTCGGGTTTTCTCCGAAAAGATCCGAGCTCATAATTATGTATGCAACGTTGTTAAACAAATCACTATGTTTTTATACGAATGACTATGTATGCTACATTGTTATAAAATAACTTAGTATGCTACTTTGTTATAAAAATGACTGTGCGCAAAAAAGTTTACTTGTATTATTAAGTTGTTAAAGAAGATGTCTGATAATGAAGGTGAGGGTCATCTTTGTAATATTTCCTTAAAGAAGTTTATTAAGTTATGAACAAGAAATGTGTTTGTCGGAAACACTATTTCCCCTTCTGCGCCGCTTTGAATTTTTTTTTTTACCTTTGACCTTGAGGGATGACCTTGACCTTTCACCACTCAAAATGTACAGCTCCATGAGATACATATGCATGCCAAATATGAAGTTGCTATCTTCAATATTGCAAAAGTTATGACAAATTGTTTAAGTTGGAGGAAACAAACCAACAGACAGACCAACAGACAGGGCAAAAACAATATGTCCCCCACTATAGTGGTGGGGGACGTACCAATTTCACATTCATTTTCAGTCAAATAATGGTTGTCATTTATCTTTAGTACTCATATTTTTGCTTGGTCAAGCTTAAAAAACACAAGTAGTTAACCAGTAGTTCCAGAAAATGACAACTGTTTGACCTGAATCAGACTGATTTTGGGTACACATTTTAACAGAAGTTAATCTGAACATAATCAAACAGATGGTTTTCAGAAATCAATATACAGTTTAATATAATACTTGCAGAAGAATGAAATAAGTTCTGCCATAATAACTGTACTGTACTGTGCAAACAGAAGCAAACTGAATCAAAAGCATTCATCCAAGTCGATTGTCAGACAAACATGCAACCACAGCATGAACCACAATTTAAATTGTATTATTCAGAAAATAACACAATTACTTCTCCACATACCAAGCAGTCTTGGAATTCAGGTGGGACCTTTTCAAGTAGGCGGGTCATTCTATCCAATACAACAGTGGCTGAAAAAATTGAGAGTTGCAATCAGTGTGAAATAAATCTCATCCTGAAAACATGTATTGAGAAAGTGATACAGGGATTGTATATATAAGATGGTGAAATTTGCGTAACTAGGCTCTAATCCTGGGGCTAATTTACATCAATACTGAGTTAAATTAATTGTTAACAAGAAACATGGCAAAGCAACAAAACCAGGTTTTTAATGTTTACAAAATCAAATATAAACAACTGCGCAATCCCAACCTAGATGGGCTTGTGAGCTACCTCAGCCCAAAATTTTGGCAAAATAACTCTATCAAAACATGTGTTTGATCAGAAAACAGCTTTTAGATTTTAAGGAAAAGAGACCTTGAAATTGATCCAACTGGTCGGTAATGCGTTCCCACACTTGATCTTTTTTAAGCTACCAACGTACACAATTTTAGAACAATGCCCACATGGAAACTCAGGTAATTCAGTGAAACAGTCTTTCTATTTTAAGAAAAAGAAATACCTTGATATTGAACCAAGTATTTCCAAACGAAATCCATAGCTAGGTTAACATATAAGCTACCAAACACACACAATTTAAGCACAATACATGTATATGCATCTTAACTCAAGTTATTTAACAGAAACTGTCTTTATTCTACGTTTAGTAACAATGATCTTGACCTTAACACAAATGGCCAAAAATGAACTAGTATACATTTTATGTAGGTCTGCATGCACATCAGCAACCTACACACACAATTTCAGTGCAATAAATCCATCAAAAGTTATTTATCAAGAACCATTTTTCAAATTTAAGTGACCTCAACCTAGATATTCTGGCCTAAAAATGCGTGTAATAAACCTACTACACAATATTTCAGTACAAAACCTCCACTCAAACTCAAGTTGAGCGTAAGCCATTTATGCTATTTTTAATATTTAGTAGCAATGACCTTTTTCTTTGTTCAAAACACCCCAAATGCAATCCCAAGCTAGGTTTCAATTCAAGTTTACTACATCCTAATTTTCATGAAGATTTGTCAATGCAAACTTAAGTCTTGTCAATTCAAACTAGAATCAACCTGAAACCACATGTTGGCGGTTTTTCTATTTTCAGTTACACTAAACAGTGACCTTGACTTTGAACCCACTCACCACAAATGCAATCCAAAGCTATGTCTTTATGTAAGCAACATACACACAAAGTTTTAGAGAAATATCTCCATAAAAACTCAGTTATTGAGCAGAAACTTGTTCTTATTTTAATAACAGTGACTTAGACCAGAAAACCCCTAAATAAATACCAAGTTTCAATGCTTAGGAAAGTAAATGGAGTAAACCACCAGAATTATGACAGCTTCCGCGCCATACCTGATAAAAAGAAGGATTTTCAATTTGTTGAAAATACATTAAAGTAACAAAAGATTTTGTAAATGTTTAGTCCAGAGATTGGACTCAGGGCTCAGACATGATAAAAATGACAAAAATGACATACCTCTGTCAATGAAAGAGTTGCTAACGTGGCCATGTCTTATGCTGGTTTGCTGAACAAAAAATCACAAACAATTTAAAAACAATAAATAATGTAAAATATGGAAAACAATGGGATTTCCTGAAAATGTTTTTAAATACATGTAGTCTTAAATGTTGTGTGTTCTTTCAATTTGTAAGACTCATTTAAAGCTATAGCCTAGAAGGTTTTTATGCAATCAACAAAACAACTAACAACACACTATAACGGTATTTTATATAAAACTTATTTTATTAAAATAAACAAGAGCTGTCACCATAGGATGACTTATGCCCCCTATAAGCGCTTGATAGAAGTTATGAGCTTTTTTCGAAACCTAAACGCAGATTTCGAAACCTAAACGCGGACCCTAAGTTTGAGGTCAAGGTCACAGGGGTCAAAATTTGTGTGCTTATGGAAAGGCCTTGTTCATATACACATGCATACAAAATATGATGGTTATATCTCAAGGGACATAGAAGTTATGAGCATTTTTCAAAACCTAAACGCAGATTTCGAAACCGAAACGCGGACCCTAACTTCAAGGTCACAGGGGTCAAAATTTGTGTGCGCATGGAAAGGCCTTGTCCATATACACATGCATACCAAATATGAAGGCTATATCTCAAGGGACATAGAAGTAATGAGCATTTTTCGAAACCTAAACGCAGATTTCGAAACCTAAACGCGGACCTTAAGTTCAAGGTCAAGGTCAAAGGGGTGAAACAAATTGTGCGTATGGAAAGGTCTTGTCCATATACACATACATACCAAATATGAAGGTTATATCTCAAGGGACATAGAAGTTATGAGCATTTTTCGAAACCTAAACGGTGATTTCGAAACCTAAACACGGACTCTAAGTTCAAGGTCAAGGTCACAGGGGTAAACATTTGTGTGCATATGGAAAGGCCTTGTCCATATACACATGCATACCAAATATGAAGTTATGAGCATTTTTCGAAACCTAAACGCAAAGTTTCAGAGAATCACTAAATAAATCCTTTAGTAATTGTTTTGTAATTGTTTTGGAAGGGGTTCAGTTTATACAAAGTTTTTATGCATAAACAATGATGGATAATAAACAGACATACACAGAAATTTTGTTTTAACAGAGATTGGTTTTGACATATATTAAAATTAGTTTAAGAGAAATGACAGTCACCTCTGCAATCTCCTTCTTACATAGTGTTTCGAGCTGGAAACAAAGGGAGATCATCTCCAAGCGCACATCTCCAAGAGTGACTGCCCTTGAAAGCAGTGGTTCATGCAGCTGAATATCAACTGAAAAAAAACAAAAAACTGGTGAATTCATATCCACTTATCAATGTACAGACAGCTTAGAGATACTGTCATTGATGTAGACATTTGGCCTTATCATTTCGATATCATGTTTCGAGTGCAATATTAGCTTGTAAATCTGGCAAAAAATTGACATTTATTTTGATATAAAACAAGACACGGCAGAAAGATCATTGGCTTGCCTGACATCGCCTGCAAACAATAGGCCCGAGGGACGACAGCAAGTTTATGACACTGAACCATCTGTAAATTGCGATAGTGCTTCCGAAAGCCAATTTTACCAGTCATCCAATAAAAATTGTATGCAATTGTGTTATGAAAGCGATTTTTTTGCCCAATCGGGAAAAGTATGGATATCAGCATGATTGGGAAAAATTTACCTGACATCGGGAGAATTGGCACCATGAAATCTTCAGATTGGGAAATTGGTGCATTTTAATTTTTTCTCCAAAATACTTTAATATTGATAACTAAGTATTGTCAAGTTGTCAATATAATATTTACTTAGGTTCAAACCATAGAGCTGCAGAGGGAAACGAACTTAATTCTGCATTTTATTTATTAACCTTAAATTGGAAATTTTTTGGACAGCATTTGGGAAATTTGTTTTTTCTTCCAATTGGGAAAGTGCTGTTTTCCGGTACATGTACTTCATAAAGAAGGGAAAAAATCGCTGAATCAGGGGGTTTCATCTGATTTTGAGGAAAGGGCCTGGCCTTTTTTTAGGGGAAAAATAGCGCTAAACGCTGGATTTGGGGGAAAAAATCGCGTCAAACGCCGGAGTTTTGGGAAAATAAAGAAAGTCTGTAATAATCAATTTAACATATTTTACTGCTTTTAAAACAAATTCAAGGCAACAGATAATTTAAACATGCAATATTTTTTTATTTTCTACACTGGATCAGGTCACCTTATATATTTAAAGCTTTTTTGTTTTTGTTTTGGAGGGGAAAATGAAATCTAGGGGAAAATTTACCAGCTGAGGGGAAAAAAAATCTGAGGGGAAAGGGCCTATTTTTGGCGGGTCACAAAGAAGGAAAAACAAAAACCTGGCTGAATTATGATCATGTCAAACATCAAACATTATTGATGTAAAAATATTTAACTGCTTAAAATGATCATTGTTACTTTTTTGTTGTTAAACTTTTGCTGAGGTAACTTTTCAAAATAAGTAAATTATTAAAGATAGAAAAGTTCTTTGCAAAAATGAAATATATATTTTTAAATGACAGCATTTTTTACCCCTGTTCATGTTTACCAAAATGATTTTGATGTGTTCCGTCAATATAGTAATCCTATTCAATTGTTTCATCGATGTTTGTTCACAAACATTTTGAAGCTATTACTTGTGACGTTGGTTTTTGCTTTGTATTTGGGCATGGTATTGAACTGTTTTTGGAACAACACATTGAATTGCCTAACATTAAACAAATAGATCTGCTAACTTTGATTTAAATGTGAAATAAAACCATTTCATTGTTGAATCAAAAGACTAAAGAATAGAAATATATAAAAGTAAGATCAGATTTTGGACAATATTATTTTTTTTACAGGTCTCAGAAATATTTGTGAGTAAAGATGACACTAAACAACAATATGTATATTTCTATTGAACTGTTAAACACGATGAAATATAGTACATGCACAAATGTATCATACACATTTGTAACTAAAGATTACACTAAACAACAATATATATTTCTATTTAATTTTTAACACAATAACATTTAAAACTTGATAATTTAAGCAGGTGACATTTTCAACTATATTAAAGGGGCCTTTTTACAGATTTTGGCATGTATTAAAGCTTGTCATTAAATTCTTTATAGTGATAAATTTAAACATTGGACCTTACAATCCCAAGTAAAAAAATCAAGAATACAATTTAAAAAAGGAAAATAAAGTAACCCTTAACTGGGCTCAAACCACTGACTCCTTGAGTAAAAAGTCTCCCGCTTAGACCACTCGATCATTCGTTCTCATGCTATCAGCGGGTGTATTTTTTACCTATAGCGCTGCAGTCATTGTAGTTTCCCAAAATAAAGTGACAACAGAACTTTTCAAATTATTCAATCGTTTTGCATTGCAACGCTTAATAATTCTCAAGTTTTCAAATCGTCAATGCATATAATGGATATTTTAGAGAATGGTAAATGTTCAGTATTACTATTTCCTCACAAATATCATAGCCAAAACAAACATTTGTGAATCTGAAACAACTTTTTTTAATTTTGTCAATTTACCAAAATGTTAAAAGCACAGGTGGTTAGCGTGTGGCTATGATATTAATTAGTGAAAACATCATTTTGAATGATAAATTATTATAATATAACGAAAAATCAACTTTTCTGAAAAAAAAATGTGAATTGTGTATCGTTTTATTTCTTAAAAGTTGACCCAGCATGTGTTGAAATAGACCAAGATATATACATTTCCAGAAAGGAAATTCATTTCTGCGTTGAATAAGACCGGGATCATGAAAATCGCTGCAAAATTGATGAAGTAATGGCTGTTCAAACCGATGCACCCTGTTTTTGGATGATTTCGAGTTGGATACCTTGTTATATATAGTTGATAGTGATTTTTTTTCAGAAAAGTTGATTTTTCATTATATTATGATAATTTATCATTCAAAATGATGTTTTCACTAATTAATATCATAGCCACACACTAACCACCTGTGGTGAAAAGGCCCCTTTAAAGCTGTCATTTGCTTTTTTTGTTAACAAAACCCCATACATTCTGCTTCACATGTGATGAATCTAGTTGCAATAAACCAACTCCCAGATATTGACCCTCCAAGATGCTGGTACTGATAAAAGCTCTGAGCATTCAAGAATTACTACTGTAGTGATGAATCTAGTGTGTTCCATGTTAAGCTTGTTCAGTCATAGAAACATTCTTTAAACAACCCTAAAATATATCAATTGTATTTGTTCCACAAAGGTAATATCATTCAGAAGCGTCATATAGTGACGGATTCTGAATTTAAATAAATTATGTTGCTATATGTCATACTCAATAAATGACTGTCCGGAAAATCACGTCCGAAAACCTAGACAATGCAAAAATTCCCTTGATATACGATTTTGCATTATTGTTTGTACTAACTCTAGGGCTAGCACGAGTCTTTACATTTTTCTTAAACAAAAACATAACAATTTAAAAATCGAAAACACAGTCACCTTTAAATGACGGATCATAATGAGTTGGCAAAACAATCGGCGGTGACATGGGCGCAGCCATTTTGAATATACCTCCAGTCGAACCGATTACTGTACAGGTAAAATGTTTGTATTTTATTATTCCAAATGTATTGTATTGAACTGGTTCATATGCAAGAGTGTCCTTTACCTTTTAAGATGTATGGTAATTTCAAAAAGCATTAGGGGAAATAAAGTTTTTTATTTATTAAAGAAGCTGGATCACGGATGTTGCAGCTGGCCACATGTATACATGAAACAGCTGTCCGATATATTTAAATCGATAACTGTTTGTATTGAACTATAGAGGATATCCATGAGAGGTAACAATTTTACCCTAACACCGGTTGGAGGCATTCGGACGTATGGTGACCATTAAAGAAACTTCCCGCCATAATGTGTGTTTGGTTGGTCGCCATACCGGACTTTTGGGGTTTTCTCCGGAACCAGCTTCTCCCTCAACACAAGAACACACCAAAATTGAATAATCTTTCAGTAACAACGAAATAGCTACAAATGGCAGCTATAATTCAAAATTCGTACAAACTCTCGTGAGTCTAGTAAGTCAATTAGGTAGGAGTGCTGGGACACACTCCGGGTCTGCACATTAAACATAGCCTCTGGCTCGTAAATGTATCCCAAATCGCTCGCATCTTAGTGTATTGAAAGCACTGCATAACTATCGCATAGGTACTCATGGTACTGGGAAAACAAAACAGATGAGAATTTACACATTTGGACATTTCCTGATAATGCCCTTTTGAAAATATTAAAAACTTTGAAGAGCTTGTATCATGAATTTGTGTGAACTTATGGTATCTTACTTCAGCTTCAGGAATTGAAAGCTGTTTTTAACTTATACTCCCGACATTAATTGATAAAAGGTTAAAAACATCATGTGTACAATTATAATATAAAGAAGTGCAACCGAATTTTTCGAAATATTTAACCATAATGCTATTGTTTTAAACAGATTTATAAAACACACACTGACATAATGAAGAAGGCATTCTAATATAAAACAAGCTAGTTGATATTGTTCATAAATACTAAATGTCATCATCATACATCACATAGAGAATACTAGGTTAGCGTTAAATACAGAGAAGTTTATGTTGCGAGGCTTAGAACGCCGGGAGCGCGAGCCTTGGCGAGCGCTTTCGGTGTTCGAGCCGAGCAACATAAACTTCTCTGTATTCAACGCTAATCCTAGTATTCTATTTATCCCATTTGTTTTTTTTTCAACGTGACATTTAACATTACTAGATCTAATAACCTTAGCCTAACAATTAGTTTAATCCATTCTTAAAAATCGCTTAAAATCTAACGAATGTAACCATGCGTAGTGATATAAATGTATTTGTTCTGGTACGCAAAATAGTCTTAAAAAAATTCACACACAAACTGTAAAACTAGCAAAAATATCACCATATGCCTCGATTTAATTTTACGCAGCATGCGAATTGTAACACATTACGACCGCGAAAAGAAGATTTTACTTTACTATAATTCATTTTATTTTCGAAAGAAAATGATCAAAATCCAATATGGCGGCGATTGCTCCTGACAAAATGATGTCGATGTCAACTAGAATCTACATGTACACTATCGACGAGTAAACAGACAATTGCAGCGAGTGACACTTTATTTGACTTAATATGCAGGGCAATACGCTTTCCGACTTCGGACGACGAAGTTAAGGACGCGCAGAACGTGTTTTTTTTTTATAATGTATAGGTATGCCGTGTGTGATCCAATGCATTAATGGCTCCAATGTAAAAATCATTTCCCCGAGAACAGGGAACGACAAAAGTACAAACAAAAACCAAAACGCGTTCGAACTAGTATCTTACCTTTAATTATCCTTTAAAATCCATCTAATAATCCATTTAACTCAATAATTGGCGATTTTTGCATCTAGGGTCTTTAAAAATTATTTAAGCATAGTTAAATAAAGACCCTCATGCCATCCTATCACTATTTTCAAATAAATTTATGAACTCGATAAACTTTCTGATTCGTCACACGCTACGTCATGTACTCTATGTACATTACTGCAGTTAAAATGAACCGGAGCAGTTTATCAAATAATAGCCGTTGATAAACTCGGATGCATTTGCAGATTTCTGCATACAAACAAAATTATGTTTAAAATTGCACAATGCTATTTTCCTATACCCTTGTACAAGAAAATAATTTAATATATAAATACACAAAGAATGGAAAACATTCCATTACACAACAGATAAATCAGTGGATAATACCCGTGTACAAAATGGGAAGTTCCGAATTCCAATGTGGTGCTTTTTTTACCATCTTATACTTTACACAACTCTATGATTAACATGAATTAAATCGGATAGAAAATATTGCAGATTATTTATGAATTGTGCGATATTTGTATGGCTTGTTGTACATTCTTAAATGTCAAAAGTATATGCATGGATTAGAAACAATGCACATTACACGAAATAAGGAAAATGTGATTAATTGACAATTCAAATACCGTATGTCGATATACAGTACATAAGTACATGTGAAATAAGTCGCGTTTATAATAAATCGTCAATTTTTTTGTTGGAAAATGACGCAAAAAGTGTCATTTTATGACGCCATCAATCAGCTGATTCATTATACGGATGGCGAAAAATAATGTCATATGACTAGATTTAAAGGTTGAACGTCGTATAATTTTGAAGCTAAAGTTTTCTCGACTTTATTAATTATGAAAAATCATTCAGTGATAAAGTAAAAAGTAGTCCGTGCACGTGACAGGTATATCCCACAGTGTTGAATACAGGCTAGTATATTCCATAAGGTGTTATACCGTCAATGTCGCGTTGAAAATGGGATAAAATCGTTTCTTAACTGGCTGTTTTTTTCTTGCGATTTACAAGAAAAATATCTATAAATACATTAGAACTATCTTTATCAACAATGATAATTTATTCAACGTGTTTCGTATCTGCAATTTTTTATTTCACTACTCTTTTAGAGTGTTTGCACATATGATATTAATTTGTTATGCCGTATCTGCTATTTGCATGCATACAGACAGACATAGCTTTTCACCACAACTACCGTATATTGTCGTTACAGTATACCAATTTTCATAATTATAATTCAATAGAACAGTTAAACATAACAAGGTCATTACTCACGCTGGGTATGCGGATACTTTGATAACAGTTGGCACTTCGATACCAGATAACAACAAAAGCCACGCGCAAGAGGTAAGCTCATCAGTTGTTTTTTTTAAATTTATATCATAAAGATGAGTTTTTTAGACAGGGCGCATGGTCGAGTTTATAAATGGTATATCCTTTTCTATTGCAACGAAAAACATCACGGAAGAATGGTAGATTTTTTTCCCCCAAAAAATAGAAAATTTGGTCGGAAAACAGCATATACTGGATGATTAGTAAACATTTCAACAAAATAAAACTACTAAGAAATATTGCAAGATTATTTTTATATTCCAGCATGTAGAGTAATCACTGTGCTTTTAATACTGACATTTTGATAGTATTCAATGAAATATAAACGAAGATAGAGAATGTTTTAATAGGTGGTTTTCATAAAGTTGCGGATACTTTGATTCCAGATATTGGGCACTTCGGATAACAGAGACTTTCAACAAATTGGGCACTCTGATAACCGAGTTTTATCTTCTACCTGAAATGCATTTATGTATATTATGGCTATACTTACCAAATATTTTGAAGTACGAATCAATTTGCATTGTCGAGCCCGACATATTGGGAATCTATGCATAACGTAATTACTATTGTCTAAATAATAAACTTGTTTTTAAGTGGTAAATTGAGATTAAGAGAATTGAAAATACAACGGATCATGTGGATCAACACGACTGTGTTCAATTTAGCTTATAGCAGGACTCTAGATAAGGGGAGCAAGGGGTCGTAAAGCGGCCAATACAACTCATAAAATTCGTTGTCATTGGTGCTCATTAGAATCGCATCATAAAGAAGATACTAATGCGTAGCCACAAAATTTAAAAGAGATTGAAAAAAAACCTTTATATTGAGCTCTACTTATAGGAAGCACTTCGCTTTACAATTCCCTTTCCCTTTTATTATCATATTCCAAAGGAATAAGAACATGTTTCGGTAATTCGTTTTTAATGTACGACAGTACATATATTTTTATTTATGCCTGCTTACTATAGCAGTATTCCACAGCGAATTCTGCATTTCTGATTCACCAAATAGAGTGTGTTATATCTGGTAAAAAGTGTCGAGTTATCTGGAATCGAAGTGCCATTGTCTTTGAGATGATCGGTAAAAGAAGTGTCCATGAAAATTTGGCATCCGACTCTAAAAACATTTGAATTTTCTCATATACAACTAAAATTTAACATGTTGTAACATTAATGTATATATTGATCTTAAATTTCAATTAGTTGGCGCGTTCTTGATTTATTTCAAGTATTTTTATTTTGTTGAAATACGTACTGATCATCGAATTCATGACGTTTATCGATGAAATTGTTTCTCTTTTTTTATAATCCACTGTTTTTTTTCACGACTTCTTTGCTCCGCAATACGAAGTACCATATCATTAATCGACCAAACAATGTAACGTGTCTGAAAACCAAATGAACAGAACATAAATGCAAAAAAGCTGAAGAACTCAACTCTCGCGCGTGGTTTTTATTGTTATCTGGTATCGAAGTGCCATCTGTTATCAAAGTATCCGCATACCTGGCGTGCATCTGCTGTTATTTCATTCTCTCGCAAACTTGATAGATCGCTCATCGCTTCTTTGTTGAGTATAAAGCATGCGTTGAGTTTTGCATGAATTGTGTAATGACCAGTTCTTGACAGAACAGCATCTAAAACATGAAAACAAAAGACAATTTTTTTTTAGCATATACTCATTTATTTGTCATCGTCTAATGTTTACGTAAGGGCATACATCACAACGTATTTTAAATACCAAAAAGAGATTATCTGTTAAATAATAATGTAAAATTTACTCGATGAATCACAACGAAACGTCAAGTTTTTGTTCAATTTGTTCGACTAAATAATATTTAAGGGTAAATCGGCGAACAAATTGCTTTGTGACGAAAGTAATCATTCCATTTTTTCAAATTTAAATTAACGATGGTAACATATACCAGAAATTCGGTGTTTTTATTTTCATTTCCTTTTGGATGAAAGCATTTGCGTAAAAACATATCCCGTGTGGTAAGAACCAGTCCTTTACTGACTTCATTATATTATTTCCCAACTTTTCGATAGTGGTTGCAGTTGTTACTTTCTCTTAAAGATAAGAAATCGGGGGGGGGGGGCAATTTTTCGAACCAATCAAACTTTTTCATTCATTGCTTATTTATTTAAAGGATAATAATCACAATAAGATATTGAATTTATCAATTTTAAGCAATTAAATTCCAAACTAATCTAAATCTATTAATTTGATCGGGGTTTAGTTAAAACATATATATAAGACGGTTTATGTTTACAAAAATTGTGTTCAAAAACAGAGGGGCCTGCGTATACGGAAGCTTACCGCGTTTAAGTGAGAAAGTTGATGCAAATCTTCAAAGATGGCGTCGTTTTAGTGTTTTTCGTGAAGGAGTAGCGGATATTTTCACCCGGTAAGCCAGTTTATATTTATATTTCTTTTAAATGAATACGCCCTTTCGGTTCTCCGGTGTTTGTGCTTCCCTCGGGTTTTTGTTTCAAGATCGTAGACGTAAAGATAAAAAAGTTATTGAAGGAAAACCGTTCTTTAATCTGTTGTCTCCTTACGTGACGTTCGAGAAATAGGATGTGCAAATATCATTTTCTCTTATAATACACAGTATTGATGCACGTGTACGGTAAAATATAACTAAAACCATGATTATTTCATTTTCCCGACGCCGTTTTATCTCTTATAACTAATTTATTGCCAAAAACTATTGGTTTAACCCCTCTTTTTGGAACTGACTTCCTTTTAAGCACATTTTGGGACATGACTTCCAAATACAAAAACTTTCTGTCGTGATTGAATTTACCATTGATATGAATGTTTTAAAGAACGTTTCCTCTGTTTAAATGTATACCTCTTTCATACTTTTCAAAGATACGAAACCTCAAGCTACATTACAAAAGATGAAACATAACTTGTTTTGTTATAAACTCCGACATTATACGTGGGGAGCTTCACGTTTTTGCAATATACATGTACTATTAAGCAGCATAGCGCCCTTTTTGGAAGGGATATTATGTCCTGATGTTATGTTAACTACTTACCGGTTCGGAATCCATTTTAAACTAATTGGCGGGTGCACACAGCAGCGGATAATATGCAGGTCGAAAAAAGATTTTGCATCCGGTGATGCTGGTTTTGACACCCGACGCATATATACATTTATGAAAGAAAGGCTTCATGAACGTTGACATCGCTCTTGGTTACCAGAAAAATTCCCACGTACGGATTTCAACCGTCATTGATTGCAATCTATTAAGTGCACAAGTACTGGAATTTGTATATATATAGCGTTTTTTTAAAGGTGTATGTCCAGCGCGTGTGCCGGGAAAACAGGGCTTTATGTATTTTTTTGTTTAGCTCTATAATAATTATATCAAATCTGTATGACAAATGTCGGTGAACATTAATCCGGTATTAATTTTTGAAAATATTGAGGCGTTAATTAGTTATGGATCTAAAACGGAGCATTAATCCGCATATTAAAAAACACCGGGCGTATAGCATATTAGTTCGGAGACATGAAATTATTTCGAAAGAAAGCCATGAAAGGTTCAATTCTATATGAGCAAGTTTCACTGCGCACGATTACGCTTTTGCTTCTCGTATATATTTGACTCTTATGAATCTTGGCAAATACCTAGTGTTTTATTTTGCTTGATCTAAATTAAGTCATGCATATATATGTACTTTAAGCAGCATAACATGACTTCCAAATGACCAACAGCTCTTTCATATGTGATAGAGATTGACACGAAATACCTACCCATCTATAATAAAGTTTATATGTGTACTTCAATATTATAGTTTTATAGCATTTTATGTGGTGCAATATAAGTGTTTTCTTTATCCTTTTACTGTAGAATTATACAAATGTTGTACACAAAACCTGCCGACCAACTGAATCAATTCACCGATTTTAAAGAAGATGGGTTGTGGGGTGGCTGATGTACGAGATAATAGAATGTTTATCAGCCGTTTCAGTAATATTTTTATTAATTAAATGTATTTTATGACGTGTCGACCTTATTCTGATATGAAATTTTCTTTAGCCATTCTTTTACTGTCTTTTTAGATGACTAAGGTTAAAGGGCGATAATAAGTGCATCTTTTGTTGCAGTATAATATTATGTAATTAGGAATTTAACATTAGCGGAGGACTGGAATACCATTCCCCATTCATGGACCACACGAGTTTAAATGTACAATATGCAAGAGAGAGAGAGAGAGTCCTTAAACAGAGCCGGACTAAAACAGCAAATAAAACATACGAACCAAACAAAAAAATGTACAGCTGATGTATTATGTGTTTTTTGTTTGTTTTATTTTATTATTTCTACATAGGCAAGTCTGACATATAATTGCTATGAGTGCTACTTAATTACACGTTTTGTTTCGTATATGTCATGCTAGTTTCTCACTTTTTTATGAAAATAAACCATTATCTGTGTAACGTCATTTCTTCCAACGATGTCTCTGCTACATTTTCAATTGTATTTAGCACTTACATACATGATAAAAAAAGATTTGGGTCGGAATGAATTCGTTATGCATTTGACATATTAACTTACGATTAGAAGGCAATGTTAGGAACAAAAGAAATAATCTTTCTATGTGAACCAATACTTTATTCCCTCAATACAACAGTCTTAAATAATATGTATTCACATGTGTATAAAAGAGAAAAATACATGTATATATTGATCACTTCTACTGTAATCATATCGTGTATTGCATTTGCACAAATCTTTCTATCCACTACAAATTCACTTTATGCGATTATAATATAGTGACCAACTCAGAACTGGTTTCAAAGAAGGTCGTCCAAAATTTGTCACATCAAAGTCACATACATGTTTTAGTATCGTTATGGTAAAACGTGTCAAATGTCATTGTATTAAATAAATTAATTCAATTAATATTTAAGTTTTCATTAAAAAAAAGCATCCACCGATATGCATCTTCTAAGCAGGTGTCAGGTATTCCAAATTGCTTCATGTATTCCGAATCAGAACAATGGCAGTATTTGAATACAGCAACCTTATACTAGTATTGAAACGGCTTTAATCTTTTCTGTTTTTCATTACACTTATATTGCACGTACATGTGATTGTTTGGCGTGGTACTTTGACGTAATCTTTTTTGTTTGATTGGTGTGTTTTCATGTACCTTTCGCTTTCTAGAGCGGTACACACTTCGTTACGCCGTCTTTTTATGCCCCCTTCGAAGAAGAGGGGGTATATTGCTTTGCTCATGTCGGTCGGTCTGTCGGTCCGTCCACCAGGTGGTTTCCGGATGATAACTCAAGAACGCTTGGGCCTAGGATCATGAAACTTCATAGGTAGATTGATCATGACTCGCAGATGACCTCTATTGATTTTGAGGTCACTAGGTCAAAGGTCAAGGTCACGGTGACCCGAAAGAGTAAAATGGTTTCCGGATGATAACTCAAGAACGCTTAGGCCTAGGATCATGAAACTTGATAGGAAGATTGATCATGACTCGCAGATGACCCCTATTGATTTTCAGGTCACTAGGTCAAAGGTCAAGGTCACAGTGACCCGAAATAGTAAAATGGTTTCCGGATGATAACTCAAGAACGCCTATTCCTAGGATCCTGAAACTTGATAGGTAGATTGATCATGACTCGCAGATGACCCCTATTGATTTTCAGGTCACTAGGTCAAAGGTCAAGGTCACAGTGACCCAAAATAGTAAAATGGTTTCCGGATGATAACTCAAGAACGCTTATGCCTAGGATCATGAAACTTAGTAGGTAGATTGATAATGGCTGACAGATGACCCCTATTGATTTTCAGGTCACAAGGTCAAAGGTCAAGGTCACGGTGACCCGAAATAGTAAAATGGTTTCTGGATGATAACTCAAGAACGCTTATGTCTACGATCATGAAACTTCATAGGTACATTGATCATGACTCACAGATGACCCCTATTGATTTTGAGGTCACTAGGTCAAAGGTCAAGTTCACGATGACCCGAAATAGTAAAATTGTTTCCGGATGATAACTGAAGAACGCTTATTCCTAGGATCATGAAACTTGATAGGTAGATAGATCATGACTCGCAGATGACCCCTATTGATTTTCAGGTCACTAGGTGAAAGGTCAAGGTCACAGTGACAAAACATATTCACACAATGGCTGTCACTACAACGGAGAGCCCATATGGGGGGGGGGGGGCATGCATGTTTTACAAACATCCCTTGTTTAATCTTGGTATCCTCGACATATATAACTGGCGTCTTGATATCTGGAAGTAGTAAGCATTGTATTCCGTTTAGTAGGCATAGTATTCCGTTTGATGCATATTCAAACATAAGTATGTCCATATGTGTTAAAACAAACTGGTTAGGATAACACTGTGTTAACAATACCGTTGAATGTCTTATATTTTACACACACTAAATGTTAGCGTTAAGTACGCGATAAAACATACAATAATAAAAATAAATATTATAACAATTACTAAAAAAAAGATAACTTGATTTCCTCAAGTGAAAATGATTTCCAAAACACTTGCACCAATGCGGAATTCATTCACGAAAGTTATTTCGCATAAAACATTCTAACATAGGAAAGAGCTGTTTATCATTTGGAAGTCAGGTACCAAAATGTGCTTAAAAGGAAGTTTAGTTCCAAAAAGGGGGGTTAAACCGTTATAATTCGGCATTAAATGAATAAATTGACATAAAAACGCGTCGAGATAATAAAATAATCGTGATTTATGTTATATTTTACTGTAAACATGTACAAATACTGTTTATTGTGAGAGAAAATGATATCTGAACATCCAACATCTCGAAGGTCAAGAAATTAAACAACAAATTTGTCGACGGTTTTGCCTCAATAACTTTTTTATTCCGACGTCTACGGTATTGAAACAAAAAACCGAGGGGAGCACAAACACCGTAGAGCCGAAAGGGCTTATTCATTCAAAAGAAATATAAATATAAAATGGCTTACCGGGTGAAACTATCCGCTACTCCTTCACGAAAAACACTAAAACGACGCCATCTTTGAAGGTTTGCAACAACGTTCTCACTTAAACGCGGTAAGCTCCCGTATAAGCAGGCCCCCCTGAAAAAAGTTATCACGCACTGTAGTGAACAAGTTTTTCTTCGATTAGTAAGGGCTCGAATTTAACTTTTTTTTCTACTTGCAAAACATTGCGAGCAGCTTTAATACCAACTCGCAAAATCAACAACATTCTCGCAAATTTTGCTGGAAACATAAAAAAGCACGTTTGAACATTAGTTTAGTACTATCAGTTCCTTGGACCATACGGGTATTGTTTTAAAATATAAGTGTGTCGTGTTCACTCAGAAAACAAAGTTAAAGTGTCAGTTTGGGATATTTTGTAATGGGTTTTCAATTATTGAAACAAGAAATGTGTTTGTCAGAAACACTATGTCCCCTTCTGCGCCGCTTTGACTTTATTTTTTTGACCTTTGACCTTGAAGGATGACCTTGACCTTCCACCACTGAAAATGTGCAGCTCCATGAGATACACATGCATGCCAAATATGAAGTTGCTATCTTCAATATTGCAAAAGTTATGGCAAATGTTAAAGTTTGACCAAACCAACAGACAGACAGACCAACAGACAGTGCAAAAACAATATGCCCCCCACACACACTAGTGGTGGGGGACATAAACATCAGCTATGATATCGTGTGTTGAGTGCGACGTCAACAAAATACATCTCAACGGTTTACTTTGCTTAATCTTTCGTATTGTTATTTCCGTCTGTAGGCAAAAAGAAACTAGTTATTTTTTGCTTCGATGTCATGTGTAATCAAGTTCAATGAACACATGTGAATAGTCGATTGTTTTACGTTCTTTGTACTAATGGGTGCTGGTTGTTTCGTCTAATCCCCGTGTCGTCTAACTTATAGGTAATAACAGATGTGAAGTCGTTTCATCAAAACAATGTGGTCAGTTCGTCGAAGTTATTAAGTTAGACGAAACGGGCATTAGACGAAACGACAGTAAACCGAACCAATACCATCAGCGTATCTGTACTACAAGTTTACCAGTCTACGTATAAGGTGCGCCCTTCCGCATACAGGTATTCGGACGCAATCTCTTGCACGACGGTTACATTACATTCACCTCTGTGTTGGGCTCAGAACGGACTATTGTTATGAAAGCGTCTCATTTATGTTATGATCATTCCAAGCGTTCATCATTGAGGTTAAGGCCCGGTCACACCGCCAGAACTTTGCTGGAGCGTTCCTTGAACGGTATGAAGAGGGGCCGAATTTCGGCAACGCTCGTCACCGCGCACAAAATGGGGAAAAAAATCGACAACACGGGCGTTGCCAAAGCGGTGCACCGCTGAAGCCAGCGTTGGCTTAGCGTTGGTTTAACGGTATCGAGCGGTAGCGAGCTTTGGTTTAGCGGTGACGCGAGCGTTGATAGAGCGGCGTTCTTCGCATGCGCGCGTCGGCTCGGCGGGAGTTTAAAGTTGGTATAGCGGCAAACCGCTTCTGACTACGGAACTAAACGGATCGCTTTGATAGACGTTCTGATAATTTTTGATAGAAGTCAATAGTTGAAGTTCATCATGCCACGTAGACTAAAGAAGTGGAAAGCTGGAGATGGAGAGGCAGCATTCTGTAGAACTCTGAGCCAGAGTTAGGAGGAGCTTTACAGGCCACGTGCTTGCCATCAATGGTACCAACTGTGTGGGGAAACTTCCATCTCTGGTACCATTTGTCAGCCAGGTCTCTCTATCCTTGTTCAGCTGTTGGGCAAAACAACAATTCATCTGTGTACTCCTCACTGATGACCTTTACCACTTCTCTAACTACCACCCTGATGGTGTTGTGGGGAACCCTCCAGGCGTATTGCATGTTTCTGTAGGTGTTACCAGAGGCCAGGTGCCGTAGGGTGATTGCCACTTTGAGACCAGGTTCCAGGCTTGGTCGGTAATTGGGGATGGATGGAAGGCTCGTGGATCCTCATTTCTCAGCTCCACCATCAGCTTGTTATACAGTCCATGTTCAGGCCTTCTCAGTATCCACTTTCTGACCCACACAACTCTGTCTCTCCTTCTTCTCTCTCTCTTCTCCTTCTGTCAACAGCTTGTTGCAATCTGAGGAGGTTCTGATTCTGCTGCTGGACTATTGCACCAATCACAACAAGTCTCACATCATCCATGGTAGAACACTTTTACTGTTACTGAGCAAATTAAAATGAGGTCTGCACTCAACGGTAGCTCGATTTTAAATGGACTCCTGACTCATTTCTCCCCGTATTTATAGCCAAATTCTGGTCCCGCTCCAACACCTCAATACCAACGCCAAACCACAGTTAATCACTGCAATGGATCGCTACTTCAACGCCCGACACCGTTCCAGCAATTCCGTGTCCGTTTGAAAAACGCTTACAACCGCTCCACCAAAGTTTGTGCAACGTTTAATCACCGCCCGGGCAAAGCTTGCGAAGCAGTGGTTGTCCAGCATTCAAGATTTCTGCGTTGGCCTTGCGGACCCAAACGTCCACGAACTTGCGTCTAGCGGTGCCAAACTTTGACTGTGCGTTGGTAGAACGGTGGTGAACTTTGTCAGAGCGGAAAATTGCCCGCTCCTCACCGCTCGCAATATTTTGTGCAGCTCAAAACTTTCTGAGCGGTAGGAGGAACCATCAGCGGTGACCGAGCGTATACGGCGTTGCCTTAACGGTGGCCAACTTCTGTTTAACGGTCGTGAACGGTAGCGAGCGGTGATGATTGTTTTTCACCGCTACAGGAACGCTCAAGCAAAGTTCTGGCAGTGTGACCGGGCCTTTACAGAATACTAAACAATCTCTTGCACGACTGTTACATTGCATTCACTGCATTAAAGAAAACCATCTCATACCATGATATCTTATATCAGTCTTAATTCATTATTATAAAATTGATATGGTTTTTTATGTTAAGAAACCAACAAACATGCACACGTCAAAGCAATTCCTAACGTCACTAAAAAATATGTTCAATTGTTTACATTTGTGAAGTGCGTGGAATGATTCCATCTGCGTAAATGGGCAATAAATTAGTTCCAAAGAGTTGCATTAAAACTCGCAAGTTTTTGCACGATTTATCGTACATTTAAAATTCATATTTCTTAATTTAATGCATGCGATCTTAAATATCCAATCAAATATACATTGAATGCGTTTGTTCGGTTTTATCTATTTTATAGACAAAATGGAGGGCTGAGCCTTTCGCAGAGTTGTATGTGAGAGCAAGGAACGACAACTCTGCGTGGAGATTGATTCGGACGTTCTATAAATTGACCTACGGTTTAGCGTTCACGACGTCAAGCGCATTTAGCATTATTACTCGTTTTTTAGCTCATCTATTTTTTGAAAAAAAATTATGAGCTATTGTCATCACCTTGGCGTCGGCGTCGGCGTCGGCGTCCGGTTAAGTTTTGCGTTTAGGTCCACTTTTCTCAGAAAGTATCAATGCTATTGCATTCAAACTTGGTACACTTACTTACTATCATGAGGGGACTGGGCAGGCAAAGTTAGATAACTCTGGCGTGCATTTTGGCAGAATTATGTGCCCTTTTTATACTTAGAAAATTGAAAATTTTGGTTAAGTTTTGCGTTTAGGTCCACTTTTCTTAGAAAGTATCAATGCTATTGCATTCAAACTTGGTACACTTACTAACTATCATGAGGGGACTGGGCAGGCAAAGTTAGATAACTCTGGCATGCATTTTGACAGAATTATGTGCCCTTTTTATACTTAGAAAATTGAAAATTTTGGTTAAGTTTTGTGTTTAGGTCCATTTTATTCCTTAAGTATCAAAGCTATTGCTTTCATACTTGCAACACTTACTAACTATCATAAGGGGACTGTGCAGGCAAAGTAATGTAACTCTGACTGGCATTTTGACAGAATTATGTGCCCTTTTTATACTTTTTAAAATTGAAAAAATGGTTAAGTTTTGTGTTTAGGTCCACTTTATTCCTACAGTATCAAAGCTATTGCTTTCATACTTGCAACACTTATTAACTATCATAAGGGGACTGTGCAGGCAAAGTTATGTAACTCTGACTGGCATTTGGACGGAATAATGGGCCCTTTATACTCAGAAAATTGAAAATTTGGTTAATTTTTGTGTTTTGGTCCACTTTACCCCTTAAGTATCATAGATATTGCTTTCATACTTGGAACACTCGCAAACTATCATAAGGGTACAGTAAAAGGACAATATGCATAACTCTGGTTGTCATTTTTACGGAATTATGGCCTTTTTTTTACTTAGTAACTTTGAATTTATGGTTAAATTTTGTGTTTCGATCCACTTTACTGCTTTAGTATCAAGGCTATTGCTTTCAAACTTCAAATACTTTCATGCTATCATGAGGTTACTGTACCTGGCAAGTTGAATTTTACCTTGACCTTTGAATGACCTTGACTCTCAAGGTCAAATTATTAAATTTTGCTAAAATTGCCATAACTTCTTTAGTTATGATTAGATTTGATTGATACTTTGACAAAACTACTCTTACCTGACATACCACAATAGACTCCACCCAAACCATCCCCCGTGCCCTTCCTCCCCCCCCCCGAACCTCCCCCCCGAATATATATTTCTTTTTAAGATCATCTCACAAATGACCACCACACCCTTACACTATACCCCCCCCCACCCCACCCTCCCCCAATTTTTTTTTGAAACGGTTAAAACACACAAATATTTATTTTTATTATTTTATGTTTGAAATACCGTCCAACCATCGCACCCAAGAATCCCCCCACCCCCTCTCCCCCCACCCGAATCCCCCCCTATTTTTTTTTTTTAAGATCATCTCACAAATTACCACCACACCCTCACACTATACCCCCAATCCCCACCCCACCCCCATTTTTTTTTTGAAACAGTTAAAAAACACAAATATTTATTTATATTATTTTATGTTTGAAATACCGTCCAACCATCGCAGCCAAGAATCCCCCCCCCCCCCCTCGAATTTTTTGTTGTTGCATTTTTGCATTTTTTTCGCATTTTTGGAAGATAATGTAATAAATGTCCACCCCCCCACACTATCTTTACACCCCTCTTCACTCCACCCCTCCCTCCTTTGTGATTGAAAATGAGAGTCCCTTCACCTTTAAAAAGAAAATAGATGAGCGGTCTGCACCCGCAAGGCGGTGCTCTTGTTCCACTATTTCTTTACTCGCAAAAAATACTAGTGGCTTAAAACTTAACTCGCAATCGGTATTTTTCACTCGCATGTTAATTTCGAGCCCTGCACTGATTACCACAATTAACACTCCCTTTGTCCAAACTCTTTACACTCCTTTGTGAGACTTTTTAATGGGATCCCAGATACAACACGCGTGAATCGGTCAATTTGTCTTTGCTGTTCTTGTAATTGTCGCATAAATTACACACGGTATATTAAATAAAACGTAATTATTAATAACATCCGCCTGATGTTAAACAGTCACCGTGAAATGATAAATAGTTATATCTTTACATGAATTTCACAGATTGAGTAATTATCTATTTTTATCCCGATAGATATTTTGATCTGGGATCCCAGTAAGACAAAACCCGGCGTCATTTTGGCTGAAAATTTTATGAAAATTTCTGAAAATCAGATGAAGACAAGAGGTATTTATTTTTTTTGCATCGTATTTTAATTCAAGGTATGGCAGGTTGTTCGATGTAAATGTTCTCTGTCGTGAACTGTTCACTTCAATTTTACAAATCGTTACTTCCTGATTAACCTATTTATAATTTGTATGATGCTATGTGTTGTTTATGTACCATACTAAGTATTTTTGTTTAAATGAAATCCGCGTTCCCATAAAAAAAAACAGTTGACCGAAAAGACACATTCCGATGTCCATAGAGGAAACGCCGAACAACTATTCGTATGTTTAATTTACTTAAGTGAAGTGTATACTGTTCATGCGTGCATTTGTATAGATCCCTAGTAGTGATTACCCGGAGTGATGATGTAGCTTGATGACAAACAAAACATGATTTTCTTTTACGCACCCAGATTGTATGTTCATATAATATAGGAAAAGTAGCAACGTGTCTCTTTGTATGGGGTTTTCTTTAGACCATAAGGGTGTGATAAGGGAATATAAACAAAGCAGGTGAACGTAAACGATAGATCAGTTGGCTTTAAACGAGATTTTGATCTCTATGTTGTTTAGATGGCGGATTTATGTTGACATTTTTCGAACAGCAAGTACACGTTCATTAAGGTGAATTTCTGTATATATGAATTTTGATCATGACTTTTCTATAATCACATTATTCCGTTACATTTAGACCGTGTTTGTTGACAGAAAAACGTGTTTATCAAAAGCAATGATAGGAAATTGTGTGGGAATGAGGTTGATTTGAAAGTTTCGCCACGAAGGCATCTAAATTCATGTGTATAAGTACATTAAATATCACGAATGGGTTTCGAATTATATGTATATTTATGTGTTTTGTACATTTCGAGCACAAAACGTTATGTTCCTTAACAGCATTAAAGAATATTTATAACAAAAATGTGATTATAAGTCAATTAAATGGCCACGGTGGATTTAAGTCAAATTTAATGCACACGTTAGTTAATTCAATACTGGTTCCACAAAAGCGTTCTTTAATATGAATGTGTATTAAAAAGGAAATCTATATTAAATACACATCTTTTTTTACTTAATATATATTTGCATCAGGTAATATAAAACTGGAAGCTTATGTTTGATATCTAATGATTATTTTAACTTTGTAGTGATTTTAAATGGTCGTTATTGATTCCGCTGCAGTTTTGCAGCAGCAGAAAGTGTTGTCATAGCCTTAATAAATGAACGGACGTTAAATGTTTGCAGGAATATAATGTCTGTCCTTTATTGACTATTTATTTTTACTACCACAATCCCTTAAAAGAAATGTAATATTTCCGGTTTCGCTTACACTTTCATTATTTATTTTTTTATTTATATTTCCTTTTTTTTAACGAACAATAGAAACTAAAGAAAAGCTACCGATAATATGAGCTTACATTGTCATACTTTTTTGCAATTATGTACTTCTTGTTTCTTTTTCCTTTTTGAATGCGCCCCATGGAGGTTCCTTTCTATTTAAAACTTTGTTTTAATTCTAAACAAACAAAAAACAAAGTAGTTTTAGAGCGTTGGTACAAAGTACCCTTAAAACGTCTGGTTTGTCACAATATCAAGACCATACTTAATAAATGCTATCGCCTGTCCGCTAAAATGGTTTCTTGCGTTTTGCAATATCTACTAGTGCGTTAATGCGATTTAAAAATACCACTGTCGCTTTGATAGCGCATTAAGTCATTAAAAATTGTAGTTTTTATTCAATCTTTACCAAACTTGGTCAGATGTTATATCTAAATGATGTCTAGGTCAAGTTCGAATATGGGTCATGCCGGGTCAAAAACTAGGTCACGGGGTCGCTAAGTGCGTTTTAAACATTGAGCATGGTGTCCGCTCTCTAATTGAGGTAGTTTTCATCCAATCTTCACCAAACTTGGTCAGAAGTTGTATCTAGATGATGTCTATGTCAAGTTCGAATATGGGTCATGCCAGGTCAACAACAAGCTCACGGGGTCACTTAGTGCGTTTCAAACATTGAGCATGTTGTCCGTTCTCTAATGGAAGTAGTTTTGATCCAATCTTCACCAAACTTGGTCAGATGTTGTATCTATATGATGTCTAGGTCAAGTTCGAATATGGGTCATGCCGGGTCAAAAACTAGGTCACGGGGTCACTCAGTGCGTTTCAAACATTGAGCATGGTGTCCGCTCTCTAATTCAAGTAGATTTCATTCGAGCTTCACCAAACTTGGTCAAAAGTTGTATCTAGATGATGGCTAGGCCATGTTCGAACATGGGTCATGGCAGGTCAAAAACAAGGTCACGGGGTCACTTAGTGCGTTTTAAACATTGTGCATGGTGTCCGCTGTTTTTTGTGAACACATGCAAAATATTCTGTGTCAATGCGGCGGTGGGGGTATTCGTCACGTCTGTGACAAAGCTCTAGTTTTTTAATCAATTTTATATCGAACTGCATGGTGCTAAAATATTTCATTTACAACCTGCAATGAGATTTAAAAGAGACCCGCGTGTTGCGAAAATGGGTCTTATGCCATAAGCGCCCATTTTAGCTATAGCCTACCAAGCCTGCGCATCTCTCAGTCTGGTCAGGAGAAACATAATGAGACCATAAAACCTTGAATGATTTTATAGCGGACAGCATCATCTCTGACCAGACTACCAAATGCACAGGCTGGGCTTGAGCTACGCTGGTCGAAACGCCATAAAACCCATTTTCACTGACACGGCTATGGATGTGTGATTTGAATGTTTGAAAGAAAACTGCGTGTTAAATATTAACGTACGATATATTTCGATGATGGAGAAATAAACTCATAATAAGCCACGTGAGGACACATATGATTTGAACTCCCGTAGTATAATTTGTATGTACTAACACTCATGTGTGGCTTGACTATCATTACACACATTTCATGCGGTCAATATGCGACTAACAAGTGAAAAATACACACTCAATAGTTTAACTTTTGTTTTCAATTTAATTATTTAGAAACGAAAATTTATTTCCGTTTAATCTTTATTCATTTTCATATAGACCTATTGACATTAACATGTAACTCCTCTACCCCCACCCCGTCACCAATATAAGTAAGCAAAAATACGTTTTTTTTTAAATTAATTTATATAAAGGTTGAAATTGTTGTTGTTGTTGTCACTTGTTAGTCGCATATTCACCGCATGAAATACATGCATTCTATTGTTGTTTTATTTGATTATCAGTTGTATTTGCTTTTGCAAATGGTAACATGTATTTTCAGTTCAGAGACTGTCTTTACTAATACTATCATAACATCATTGGTTACACAAAAGCACCAAGTACAAGTAAGTACCGGTATCAACGGAACAAATAATTGCAATTTAATTTTAACAGGATCCTGTGTATTGACCAAGAATGTATTACTTTTTTTTCGGCCACAAATACTAATCCGAAACTGGAATGTATGCATGTTCTTAACAAACGTTGTGTAAAAACTTTTTCATTGTTTAATTTTTAGATTTTTTTCTTATTTATATGAGTATTTATTTTATGTGTACAACTAATTCATTTTCATATGTGCCATTCTTTTGTAGATAGGATACAACTGCTCATGTACGACAAGGGCGGTCGAGGTGAACATTTCGGTCAAAGGAATGTTGAAAAGATGGCCAACATGGACTGGCAGCAATGGAACTATCGATGCTTTTCTCTTAAACACGATAACCTAACAGACATCCAGTATGTCACACCCTATGGTACAGACGTGTATTTTGTCCTTGTTTTTGACATAGGTTTTGAAATAGTTGAATACAAACATCCCCTTGTTCAAGTGTATGGCACACAGAACGATAACGCTATACTCTTATGGAATCCAGCCAATGAATTAGAGAAAAGGTATGTTAAGCCATGTGTTAGTACTATAAACCGCACAGAACTATCCCAAAATACGAAACAATATTGCATTCAAAACAAGAATGATTTGAAACTAGCAGATAGCTGTCGTAAACCTAAATGTCGAATTGTTTCAAGTGATAATTGCAACCCCAATTCGAAAGAACAAGATAATGAAGCATACAATAATTCACACGAATACCAAAATACAGCTATCAGTGTTGAAGAACTAGAAATGAGTAACATTCAATTGCTTGACGAACATCAAGATCAGCCTCCAACTACTTCGGCGGCCCATTGTTTTAACGAAAATGAAAACTCAATTTTCTATGATCGACAAGGTCATACTAAATCCTCCGATGACGCTCTTATCGACAAAATAAAGGAATTGACTAGCGATTTTTTAACCGAAGATCCACAAACATGCACAGTGGAAGTGGAAAATTTGGAAACAACTACTTGTTATCAAGAATTAAGAATAAATGGTGTCAGTGACGCATCTTCAGTTACAGAGCACAGACTTGTTGAGGGTAGAGAAACACATATAATAATTGATTGCGATAGACTGAAAACTGTAAGCAACGATAGCAAAAGTACTACTGAACGGCAAATAGAAGGAACTGTAAATATTGGTACACGTAGTCGGTCGTCTCTTCCAGAGACAATTCAGTATCCGGATGTGCGCAATTCATATCTTACTGACTCAAATGATATAAATATACGAGCTGTAAAACAGCATAGTAATGATACACTGGAAGATCATTTGCCGCTTGATGTTAATGACTCTCGTGTGCTAAGTAACGACTCTGTACCACGAACTTTGTATCGAAACAGCGAGGTTCCCCAGAATGGCTCAAGATCAACTGACTGTGATCATGATTATAATGCAAGCAAACTGAAGCAGCAAAGTGTATCAGCTGGTTTAACATGTAGTGTAGTTCATTTACATGAACAAAACCCCGACCAACCAGCTATACTTAAAGACGCAATAAAGAAACTATCGAATGATACAGAACGCGTTGTAGTGCCTCGTGATTGGGTGGTTCTACCAGCCGTACAAAATGACATTGAAGAACTGCGGCGTATTGTTGACAAAACGGTTCAAGGCGAACCGGTCCCCGCTCAAGAAAGCATGCGCTTTGAACTTTTGCGCAGTTGCACGTACAGGACATTTCCAAAAGATGGCAAACCTGACGTCAGGAAGTTGGCTGAAGCTGGCTTTTATTATGCCTCTAATAGTGATGAAGTTATTTGCTATTGCTGTTATAAACGAATTAGCAACTGGAAAGCAGACGATGATCCTATGGCTATCCATCGGAGAATTTCGCCAGAATGTCGATTTTTTACTGACACAGCGACCGTAAATGTAACAAAAGAACGTACAGCACAAGTTGAATCAGAAATCATGGCAAAAATCCAAGGCGGGCGTCAAAGAAATACCATCACACAAAGTGCACCATTTCAAACCAGAAAAGATTCTCAAAGTCCAAGGAATATTGCAGATGCAGGTGTTTCTTTGCGTCAAAGTCAACCAGCACGAGCTCATGGTCAGTTTGCAATGGCCCACAGTGGCGAAACATCTTTACCCATGCATCAGCCGCCGGTTAACACGCGAGACTCTACGAAATATCTGTCCATGATGCCACAAATTGCACGGAATGAAACCGCGTCACCAAACAGGTCGCATTTCCAGACAGGCGTTTTTGTGCCTCAGGACAATTTTAGGGTTCCTGTGATCGATACTAGAGCTGTGCAACCATCCGACGACACCCCAGGACAAGGTAGTGACTATTGATATTTAGTCCATGTATAAACGGGAAAGCATTATTCCAATGACAGATTATAGGTACTCTGCAGAGGTGTAGTGAAGACTGATCAATAATGCCGTCTGTTTTTTCAACGGTGAATATGTATGTTACTTAAATGAATGATGTAGCATATGCCCTTTAATGCGAATTTGTCGTTTTTGTTTTACAAAAAACATTACTTTTATAATTTGTTGTTACCCAGCCCCCCGATACGAAGTAAAGCGGGTATACTGGAATCATCATGACCTTAAACCCCGTTAGCAGCCCGTTCGTCCGTCTGTTTGTCTGTCTCTCTGACTGTCTGTCAGTCTGTCTGTCTATCCGTCTGTATGTTTGTCTCTCTGTCTGTGTATTCGTCTATATGTTTGTCTGTCTCACTGTCGAAGTTCTTCAACACCTTTCAACGTACAGCATTCTTGCTTGCTTAGATCGTTCCTTATGATAGGAAGTTGAGCCTGTGCGATATTTTTCGTCCTACGTTACACGTTACATAATAAATTCCCCATTTTCGACTAAGAGTTTCTGTTTTATTATTATTGTTACTGGTTATTTTATTTAAATACTGTGTGTTATATCCCTCTATTTAATTTGATCAATTCATGCCCATTTGGTAAAAACTGACCAGACCCAAAGGGTCAAACATATTATGTAGACTTTTAAGGAAAATTACTTAACAATCTTTTATTCTGACATACCAAGGCCACAAAGGTTTGATACTTTGTTGCATTGTATTCCAATCTCTATATTTTTTCAAATAATGCTCATCGGGTCAAACTGGCAACGTGCCAGGGTCTAATTTGTCATTGTAACATATGGTTAAATATTACAAAGTTTTGCGTCGGCGGTTATTAGTCTATGTTGTGAAAGGTTTTGTTGGATAGTGTTTAAAAAAATCTTAAATGTAAATAAGTAGCCGAAAAATTAGCTGCGTAAGCTGTACTATAGTTAAATATCGTATTATATTAGGTCGAAACCCGAATGATTTCTGGATTTAAAGATAAGCAGAACGTTCGTATTGCGTGAAATGATACGCCAATAATAGGAACGTTTACGTGTCTTTAACTATTTTAGATGCCGTCATTGACGAACATGTTCGAGAATCGCTTTTCCGCATAGAGGAAGTCTCAACGTCTGTAGCCACCTCATCAGCACGTGCAGAAACATCTCGTCCAACAAGTAATACTTACATTGCCTCGAATTTCATGCAAACCTATAAACAATTAAATTAACATATAAATAATCCAACATTGAATGAAAGACTTACATGACTATTGTATTTACCCAAACAAGACATGGGACCATTACAGTTACTCGAATCTGAGCTGTCAATGCATATTAATTGATATTGATTTATTCGAAGACAATGTGCACGAATATTGAACGTGCACGAATATTGAACGTAACTATTGGATATGGAAAATGAAACCAAATTTAACTACTATTAAAATACTTTCTTGCACTTTTTGGTAGTCTCTAAAACGTGCATCAGTAAAATAATTGTGCCTATACCGCGTGACTTTTTAAGATCTGTGTTGGGAGAATAAAGCGCGACCCAGTTAACATTTTGAATGATGTCATTTAAAATATTGCAACTTTTTTAATGGGATAAAGTGGAGAGCCCGCTTATTCGTGAGAGTTTTCTATAGCTGTCATGATCTTTTTAAACAAATAAGTATTTTTTCAGTAAAGTGCAACCGCGCGTTTGTAATATGAAGTCCCCGCTGTGAGTGATTCGACATTTCTCAAACGCGCGGTTGCACTTAACTGAAAATGTACTTATTTGTTTAAATAGATCATGATACCTATAGAAAACTCTCACGAATAAGCGGGTTCTCCCTTTTATCTCATTAACAATGGTGAAATATTTTAAATGACATCATTAAAAATGTTAACTGGGTCGCGCTTTATTTCTCCAAACACAGATCCGAAAAAGTCACATCATATAGGCACTGTGTACATTAACAGTGTTTTAATATACTATGAAAATTTTGGATCGATGTGCCTTTTTAACTTAATCCAGGTTTGATTGCAGTAGAAAAAGTATTACTAAATGCGAAATAAGAGAAACCAAAATACAACATACTTCAAGTAATGTGTATTCGAAATTGCGCTTTTTATACCGATTTTATTTCCTGTAGGGCCTTCTCCAATTAAATTAATTGTTCTCATACTGTAAATATATTTATTCGTATTTATATATGTGTAACTTTCTGTTTCAAGCGGAACGGCCTGAAAGAGGTTTAGACTCTTTGATAAGGTCAGATGCATCTGTGCTCGTTCAGGGCATGGGCTACGAGTTACCAATTGTCAGACGAGCGCTTATAAATCTACTTGATAGAGGTCAGTTATTTAAACCGTCTTAAATAGTAGCATTATATATATAGTCGAATGTAAATTTGAAGCCTTTAATCTCAAATCTTAAACAATAATTCACCCTTCAAAATGATCAAATGTGCAGGTTATAATTTAGCTAAAGCAACTTCAGCTAACATACATGCATATATTGTACTATCACGCTCTGTTCGCTGAAGCGAATCACGTATCAGAAGTCCATCTGGTATACAAATTAATTCACATTAACATACACTACACCAACACTAAACCCATTTTGTTCGCCAGTGTTGGGACTCTCAAGTTATATACATGACCGTGAACTTGTACGATTTTCTCACGTGCAAGAGTAATTTTCTTGTATATTATGCATTATGACTAAAATTGGTGTGGTCTTTTTTATAAGCTTGGTTACTAGACGTAAACATGCCCCGATATTTTATTATTCTGTCTTTTTGGTTTAGCGATGAGATGAAGAGTTTGTGTGCTTAATGATGTCTGATTTAAAGTCATTTTGATTAACTGTGTATTCAGGGTTGCGCTGTTATTGGAAACTGCATTTTTACCACCGCGGCCGAGTTTTTAATAATAAAAGTCTTACTTTTGAACAAGAACAATTGTTTAATGACTTTTCATTTATTATATATAATTATACATAATGTTTTTTATTTTTTAATTGCACAGGTCAGACACGCCCCGACGCACAGGAAATAATGAACGAAATATTCCAAATAGAAGATGGAACAACGAATTAATATTTTGAAATAATTAACGGACTAATTAATATTTTGTGCGTGCGTGTTTCCGAAATTTACAATTTAATTAAAACGATGTCACATATTTATATCAGAATGTATGCATGTATTCAAAGAATCAAATGTAAAATTTGATTTGTGATACTTCAGTAATATTATATTTAACCAGGTTTTCCGAAGGAAAAAACTGGTTATAAGATTGGCGAATGCGGGCGGGCTGGCTGGCGGGCTGGCGCGCGGGCGGAACAAGCTTGTCCGGGCAATAACTATGTCGTTCATTGTCAGATTTTCAAATCATTTGGCACATTTGTTCACCATTATTGGACGGTGTGTCGCGCGAAATAATTACGTCGATATCTCCAAGGTCAAGGTCACACTTTGAGTTCAAAGGTCAAAAATGGCCATAAATGAGCTTGTCCTGGCCATAACTATGTCATTCATTGTGAGATTTTAAAATCATTTGGCACATTTGTTCACCATCATGGGACGGTGTGTCGCACGAAAGAATCACGTCAATATCTCCAATGTCAAGGTCGCCACGACTAAAAATAGATTTTTTTTAAAAACAAACTTACAAAGGGGGTTAATTTTGTTTGTTCATTTCAAAAGTTCAGTTTGAGTTTTCTCCCTTTATCAGATTTTTTTTTCACAATGAAAACCTGGTTTTGTGACAATTTTGTCCCTTGTTTAGGTTGGTTTCGTTTATAGTTTTGTTTGATCTATAAAATATGTCCATTTGGTATTTTGTCATTTTGCACAATTGTGGTGTCAAATTCAAAGTTGATACTTTAGTTATTGCAATTTCACTTATTTTAAAATGCCTTTGTTTATTACACGTGCATTTGGCATATACATCAGTATGTCTGCATGTCAGCTTATATATATTTACAGTGTAAATATATTATATAACAAGTACATGAGTTAAATGTTATGTTTTGTATCGAATGCATCTGAGAAGTTAAAAGTTAGATGTGTTTTCAGTGCGAAGATCTTGCAAAGGTTACTCACAGAAAACCGTAACGGTAATACGTAACCATACGTAAGTTTTTAATGATGTCAAAATAGCTTAAGCCAGTTTGTCTTGAGTATTAACATGAACACACTTCACACGGTCAATCTCTGTAAGTAATTTGTTTTTCAACATGTCATAAAGTAGAAATACACGAAATAAGACGATTAATAATGTGTAACTCATAGATAACGATGGTAGCCCGATCATTATCCATTCGTTATTTTAGCATTACATTATCAACCACTAGCACTTTACTAAATTGACTAGCACTGATATATGGAATTTTAATACGATAACTGTATTAAAAACAAAGACATATACTTGTTGCACATAAATGCTTTCTTCGTCGTGAATTTAGTAGTAAGCTCTTCTATTTAATGAAGCGTTCAGATAAAACTAGAAAAAAGTGACATCTTTGTATATATTTATTATAATTTGATACATTCCGAGACAATCGCCTCAGAATCGCAACCATTGATGATAATTGGGTTTGCTACAAGTGTAGAAAACACATTGTATACATAGGACCAAAGGCGCTCATCTGAAACCCCAAAGGCATTAGACTGTTTTGAGCAGGTAGTAATACGAAGCTTTCACAATATAATAACTACCCGTGAAACTTGGTAGCCATGTTTTTGAAAACAAAAATTATTGTAGAACTCAGCCCATGTATCATACGGACACAATTGTTTAATTTTCTGAGCAGGTAAAACATGTTACTTCTAGAGTGTGAAATATACTGTATATATATCTCATGGCGCGTGGCAGGTTTTGACCATAGGTGCATTATTTGAACTACATTTAAAGGGACCATAATATTGTTTCATATCAAATTTTAAACATATCTGGGCCTTGTAGTTTAGAAGAAAACGTTTGTTAAAGATATTGTGCTATATAAGTAAATAAAACCTTGTAACCCATAGGTCTCGTCATGTGTTAACCAAAGGGGCATAATGTAAAAAAAAATAGGGGACAAAAAAGGTAACACGTACCGAAAGTGATGGTTAGTAGAAAAGTTCTTTTGAAAGCTATTATTTGTTTAATGTTGTGAACACATATTCGCATAACTATGATAACTACATTTTGGCGAAGACTATAGAATCACAAAAAGGAAGCGGATGCTGTTAGAAAAGGGGAATGGTGGAAAGCTTGACCAGTTTTCATTTTCTAATAAATTGCTAAATCTGAGTAATTTCTTTGCCCAGCTCTTGTGATTCAGGTATTTAAAAATATTCTCACATTGAGTTAGTACGTTTAGAGCGGGAGATGGGTCTTCTATCGATGGAGATAGAGGTGTGTTGGTCATGGAGAGTCTGTTGCATTACATGTATCTTCTTAAGGTGGTTAAACAGGACAGGATAGAGAAAAACATCCCTGACGGACGCGCCCACTGATTTCCCGAAGTCTCGATGCTGTCCGTCCGTTGAGAAGTACTGCGCTGCTGGCGTTTCCGTTGAGATCTTGAATGACTTCCACCGGCCCTTTGTCAATGGTGAATCCTCTCATAACATGCCATAGGCGATCATGCCACACGCGCTCGAAAGCTTTCTTTAAACTAGTTAAGTGAATGAAGTTGTAGAAGAGCTCACGTTTGTGCTTCGGGTGTTTCTCAATGATGATTCTGCAGTTGAAAATGTGTTCCACGGTGCTTCTCCTAGCTCTGACTCCAGCCTGCTCTCCGGCCAGCAGTGCCTCGGCCTTACTTCTCAATCGATAAAGGTTGATGCGTAGCATGACTATGCTGGGATGAATGATGAGGCTGATGGTGCTGTGATTTTCTCGCAATTTTCTCGCAATTTTCTCGCAATTTCCTTGTTTCGGTAGAGGAGGTATGACCAGTGACTAGGTCTACTTCTTGGGCCACTTCCTCACCTTCCAGATCTTTTGGTATAGTGTCGTCATTGCTGCAATCGTTGCCGCTCCTCCGTGCTTAACCAGCTCGGAAGGGACATTGTCCACTCTCGGGATTTTCCTATCTTAAGACTACGCACTGCCTCCTCCACTTCTGCCTTAAGTATCGACGGACTTTCGTCGTCCGCCTCTAGTCTGGGATCGTTCTGAAGGGGACTGAAGTCTGTTTGAAGCGGGTAGTTGAAGAGGTTACTGAAGCGACTGGCCCAACCTTGGCGTTTTAGTCGCCTTGGACAACGAGAATATCTTCATTGGGGGCTTTGACTATGATGCGCTCTAATTCTGCATAGGCCTGTTTAATGTCCTCGTCTTTGAAGTCAGCTATTGGTGCATAGACCTGGATGATTGATATGTTGCGAAGTTTCGCTGATATACAAACGAAAATGAGTCTGCTGGAGACTGGGGTGCAACTGATGATGCTGTTGACTACCTCCTTCATATCGATGACAGCAAACTTGTTGCGATGTATACAATCCTAACCGCTGAACCATATATTACGTCCTTAAAAGAAAAGGTAAATTTTCTGATTGCATTTTTCAGTTCATTCAGAAATCGTGTTATAAAATAATATTAATATTGATTGCTGGAATTACGACAGAACAATATCATTTGTGTAATTTGTCTTGTTTTTACAGGGGTTCAGATTTCCGCAAAGCGTTCAACAGACTTGAAGACCTGACATGTTTGTTTCCCAAAATACCTCACTTGGCACTTACAGCGACAGCAACACCAAATGCTATAGAAAACCTTATTGAAAGTCTGCAATTTAAGACACGACAAAAGTATTAGCCAACCCACACCGCCCTTATATTTTTGGGGGTAAAAAGAAAGACTGCCAAATATTCACAAATATGAAAAGTATGATATGATAATGTATGAAGTTGTGCCTGAATTAAATGACCAACATATTTAGTTTCCAGTCACCATAATGTACTGTGATTATTTGGAATCTCTTGGCTATTGCTTTAAACTACTTTGCTATGAACTAGGAAAACGTGCATATTGTCCTGAATCCAGTACACAACCAGAAGATCGAATCGTAGCACAATTTCACAAAGACTACACGGACAGAATAAAATCTCACATTATTTCTGAGCTAAGAAAGAACAATCCAAAAGTTTTTTTTGTGCTTGCAACAGTTGCCTTAGGCATGGGTCTAAACGCGCCTTCAATTGCAAGAGTTATTCATATGCGACCACCTACAACACTTGAAAAGTACATGCAAGAAATAAGTAGAGCAGGTCGCAACGGTAAACCTGCAAGTGCCTTGTGCTATTATAACAACAGTGACATTGCGAAAAACAGGAAAGGCATGGTAGTTGAAATGCGCTCATACATTCAAAACAATTCCACATGCTTGCGCTTACATTTGGTTAATCATTTGGGCTACAGCAGTGTCTTGTTTTCAAGGAACCGACATAGTTGTTGCAGTAATTGTATGGCTGGTTAAATGACTGAGAGATGCCGGTTAGAACCATTTTAAATCTGAACCATAAACTAATTTAATCACAACTATGTTTAAAGTACTTGTTTGTTTTTATTCACTATTACATATATAATAAGAACCGGTACTATACAAACAGGTATGTATAGGTCCCTGATAGAATTGTGCAACATCTTTCAATTAAGCACATGATATGTACCTATCCTTAAACATGACACAGTAACTTAACCTTTTACATTTGATCAATCAAAAATCAATTTACTTGAAATCGAATGAGAAATACCAGATGTTTCCTTGTCAAGTTTTGTGAAAATAGTCTAAAAAATGTATTGTAATGCGAAAGACAATGTCATGTTTACTGGAGTATTTAATAACTATAAAAAATTTGACAGCTTTCAGCTAAATCACATTTAATGGTTTTTGAGCAACCAGGTCAATAACAAGGAGTTTATAGTGTATTCTGAATGTTTGTGTAGGGTACAAATCAGTTCTGAATATGATGACTTCCTTAATGCATACATATATGTTTCACTAGTCCAACTAATTTAGATCAAAAGTGAACAATGTGATTCAATTTTGCAACTATCAATATCGGTCCTTCTTTATCCGTTGCAATTAGTCGCTAAATGCCTTGTCAAAACACGACATTCATGTTTAGTATCTTAGCAATTTATTGCATATTGAAGTAATGCTATTATCACACTATATGTGTATTGTAAATCGTTACAATAACAATAATTAGCTCTATGCAACTGGATTTGCTGGTTTTACTCATAAATGTAGCACTATATTTTGACATTTTTTCTGATAATATTGTTATATATATATATATATATGCTTCTAGAATGATTAAATATATGATAGAAATTAACATCTCTTAACGTAGAACAGTAAATACGTGCTTTCTTTCTGTATTATTTAAGTTTTAATTACCATACTTTTTGGACTGAAATGAACATAACCATAAAAGCTCAATGTCTGTCTATATTGTTCTAATGAGGCAATAAATGCAAACGGTAAATAGACATGTTACTTATTCACAATTATCACAGAAATCATAACTGACAAAAATATACACCGGCATTTGTGTGTAAGATTAAATACAGGACTTACATCATCAGGAAACTCATAAATGTTGAAATGATAATCACTTTGTGTTAAAAACTTTAATGATTACAATTTCCAGTATCTGATATCATACTTAGATTTCAATATTTCAACAGTACATGAAAAATAAGTTGTTTGTTTACAAAGGAACACATTTTAATGGTTATCCCATAAACGTTAAAAATACCTTTAATTTTTTTGAGTACCTGGGCTGGTATTCTAGAATCTTCTAAGAGAAATCTAAAACTAAATGTGAATTAGATGGAAATTTTATATCAATTTTACTGTGCCAAATTCAACCATTTATGCTCTCAAAATAATTTTTTTTACTTCACTGTATATAATACTATTTAGAGTTGCACAAAACTATGCCTGAATTATGTACATTGATATGAAAAGAATTGGTGATTTTCTTAGACAAAACAGTTAATTACATATTCAGAATGTATTATTGGAATATTCATTCGGTTTTGTAGTACCAAAGCGCTTTTCTCTTACTTTATTATTTATAGTAATTGCATATTTTATCATTCTGACTGCATTTATAAACTGTTTCATTTTTTCAGTACTTACAGAATCAAATTAAACAATTAGTTCTGATGTAAAATCAGTTTTTATATGCAAGTGTCTATTTCACTTATAAATTAAAACAGCATATTAAACATTATTGAAAAGATTATTCCAAGATTGATGTCATATGCCAACTTTGCATTGTGTAGTTAATTAAACATTGTATGTTGTATAATACAAAATGCATTATTTCTACCACAAGTAGACCCTTTAAGGCCTATTGCCACTAATTAGTCACTGTATAAATTTTACTCTGTTTTGATGCACTTAAAAAACTTAAATTATTACTACACTTGAGTATTTTTTTTTATTTTTGTGTTCATCATGTTTTGCAAAAGATTGCGTTTATGCATTTGAAAATATACTTATTCAAGTATTTAAGGCTTCATCTCCATACGTTAGATACTGATGAGCAGCAAACAGCATAAAGCCTGAACAGACTGTGAGTTACTCGCAAACTGTTCTGGTTTTATGTTGTTTGCTCATAACAATTTCCACTTTGGCTCTGAACGGGAAAGGGTAAACATACCTATTACCTAGTAAAGGGTATTTGTGATGATAAAAAATACACTTGAAAGGTATTAATGCTGGAAAATGCAGAAATAATACATTTTTTTCTGTAAAAAGTGTATCTTGTCTGCATTTTTAAGTGTATTAAATGCACACTAAATGCAGAAAAATACAATAAAATTACTGTAAGCACTTTTTCTTGTAATTATATGCTAAGTGAATTGAAATCATCTTTAAATAACCTTTTTATGTCCCCGGATCAAATGATCGGGGGCATATTGTTTTTGGCTTGTCTGTCTGTCTGTTATTGTGTGTGTCTGTCCAAAAACTTAACCTTGGTCATAACTTTTGCAGTATTGAAGATATCAACTATATATTCGGCATGCATGTGTATCTCATGGAGCTGCAACTTTTGAGTGGTGAAAGGTCAAGGTCATCCTTCAAGGTCAAATATATGGCTTCAAAGCAGCACAGTAGGGGCATTGTGTTTCACGAACACAGCTTTTGTGAACAATTAAAAAATATCCTTTTATATAAATTCTCTTTTGAAATATGACACTTAAATGACATTTGCACCACTTATATGAGATATAATTTGTGCTCATATGCTTTTTCATTATACTACTTGATATCATTCGTATGAATCATGTGTTCTTAAATAAAATGTATCTGCCACTTATGTTTTGTTGTATGAAAATCACCCATAAAATTCATTTGAAAGCTCAAGAGATAAATAGCAGCACGCTACACCCTGCTTCTTTTTTTATACATGACTTGATAGTAATTAGTCCCCATTTCTATATGGCTAAGGGCAAATTTACAGCTATGACAAATTAGTCTTAACTGGGATCCCAGAGGCAGAGTCTTTCCTACTACTTGTATTTAGTTTAATTCAAGACCTAATTTGCTCTTTGGCAAATATTAGTTTGTCACAGAATTCAACTGAAGTTTTTTCACATTGTAGTTATTATGATTTTATAATTTTTATATCAGATTATATCTCTCTTCAAAAGTTTAACATGATTACTTGGTAGATTCAGAAACAAGATCAATGCATCATAACATAAAATATAAACACATGTTATAGTAAAAATGGCAGTTAAAAAAACACTAGATTATCTGCCTTAAATCTGTGATGATATGGTGATGTATTGGAATTTCTCATAAATAAGGTGTCCCGTAGTTGTATAATTGTATAGTCACATCATAAGCGTTGTCATAAAAATAATTAAAGCCTATAATTTACTAAAATAATTTGAAATGTGATGCGTGTTTTTTCAAGATCTGTATATATATAGTGTTGAAAAGTTAACATGCAACATAGTTACTGTAATTAGGTGACAGTTAGTTTTACTGATTTGGTTGGATGCACATGTAGATATATCATGTTTTGTGGCGAGGACAGTAGCAAACACGAGCACCGCATAGCGGGTGCCAACGCTCGGCTGCAGGTGCAGTTTTTAATAAAAGAAAGCTGTTACTATCTTTATTTTAAGTCGGTGCATATATGACAATATAACATTAGCTATGTATAGCTATTTACCGACATATTCTTTTCAGAAGAATATTAGTGGTCACAGTAACCTTTGACCCAAAAATGGATGTGGCAGGTGCAGCTGCATATGACGTTTTAATGTTGTAGTAGAAAGCACTTAGAGTAAAGAGCCATGTTAAGGTTTAAGCACGGCGGACAACGAGCTAGCTATGACAATACCTCGGGTTTTCAGCCGAGCTACAAATGAGTTTCATATTGTTTTAGTAAACAAGTAATGTAGTTATAAGGGCAGAATCATCAGTTTTTATATTTATTGATGATAAAAAAGTGCTGCTGGCATATTGGATGTGTTCATCTAGCTATAAGAAGGTCCCTGTTTGATCCCCACTGGCGATGGGTGAGGGTTCTCAAAATCTTTAAATAAAATGAATAAGTTAAGATATGGCTGAGTTAGCGTTATTGATTCAGTGGCTAAAGAACGTACAAATCAAATCGACCCAGGTTAAAGACCGAGGCTAAATAAACCCGAGGCCGCATGAGCCTGTTATACTCTGAAAAAGTATTATGTCTACACAGGAAACAGGCTTGAGTGTCTTACTAAGCTTTAGACGTTCAGTGCAATCTATCTAAAAGAAACTTTATTATTTTTAAAAATAAGCATTCTGCACAAAGTCAATTATTTACTTTACCTGTGTACATGAATCATTTCAGTCTTGATGGTTAGTGAACTATGTCAAAAGCACCATAACTATGAAACACTAGTATATTGAATATTGAAATGTTCCACAGAAATGATGCTGATGATAATTCTACACGATGATGCATTATTAGAAATTTCTAAATTCCATTTCCACCAACAATGCCACTACCAGTTCAATTGCTTCGAACAAAGTTGAAAATAACACTATTCCACTCTAGAAACGTGACACATGTACTCAATTTCTCATCTTTTCGCAATAACAATCGTCTACCACTATGTGTTTTTTCGTGCATGCTCCTGATTTAATCAGCGTTTAATAGTATTTCCCGGAGGAAAATTGATATTCACAACATTTTCTCACAGTGTCACAATTTACATGTTTTCTTGATATAAAAGAAAACATGTCCCTGTCAAGGTTGAAGCACAAATCACATTCGGGCATGGGTGCCGACATTTTGTCGGCCATTTTGAATTTCGAAAGAAGTCCGAAAACAAATTGGCGCCTACGTTATACCAGGGGCTACTTTATGCAATAAAAAGCCGGTTGGGTCCAGAGTGATTGTAAATATGCGATGTGAGTTATTTTCATATTGCATGATGAGTGATAAAGTCTAAGTCTGGAAAAGCTGAATAATGCTCGAATTTAATTTGACCTCAATTTGTTGCCTTTATCTTAGAGCTAGAAATCTGAGTCTAACAAGAAATGTTCATATAGTGAACATATTTGAAATGCTATTTTAAAAATGCATGACGAGTGGTGAAATTTCTGTTGAGATCTGACCGTTGACTTCACTGTAAATTTGACTTTAGTCAGTTAGATGGTTGTGTAACGTGGCACTTTTTAGGTAAGCTATTTTAAACGTGCATGATGAATGACAATGTGACATTACGCTGTAAAGCATGCACGTACAATTTTAATTTGCACTCTAACATGTCAAATAATGTAAACTGAACATATCAATTGTGCATCTTGCTCTATGTATGGCACCATCATAATGCACTAATGCAGATAACATACAGTAAAATACCTGAATTTTACAACATTAACTAATTTTATTGAACGCTGTGACAAAACAACAAATACAATACAGTTCATGTTGAGCAACATATTGAATTTTAGAAAGTGTATTCGAGGAGATACCGGTTTCTGTATATTTCTTGCGCATACGTTGATTTCATGTTTGTTTTATCGTACAGGTGACACGCAGCCCGATGCACAGGCCACAATAAATGAAGTTTTCTTAATCGAATATCGAATGTCAAACGGATAATGCAGAATGATGTCGGTAGTGTCTACATTTAAACATTTATTTGAGTTGCTGTGTTCTGCGTGTCAGAGTGTATACAAACGTGAATTCAAATTTGTTTTGTATGATTTGAGATATGTGGGTTAAGTTTGACATTTATTTCATTTTCTAATTCTTATACACCCTTAAAAAAGGCGGTGAGGTATAGAAACACTTCGGCATGCGAGAATGCGGCGTCCAAAAGAACTATATCCGCTTATTAAGTAAAAGAGAGAATTTCAAATCATCATGATATTTTGTGATAATGTTAATGAACATAATATAGGTCAATTGCGATAACAAGCCAGACCGCCTGAAGTACTTCTCAAGTAAGACCCTTCAGATATAAAAATGGTAACATAAATCTTATCCGCTCCCCAACTCAAATTACTCAAAGTGGATCACCACGAAACTTAGGGATAGTGTTTGTGGTGTTCTAATCTCTGCAAATTTGAATAACCAGTCAGATCGCACGTAGCTCTTCTAAAATAAGTGCATTGAATTATATAAAAAATAACAAAAGCAACATTGTCCGCCAGCTAACTCAAATAGTTATAATTATATGATCATCAAACGCGACCCCAATTGTTGTGGGCAAACAATCTTGTGTCAGTGTGTCAGTTCAATTACAGCCAAAACTTCGGAAGCTTTTCTGAATTATAAACCGTGAAAAATATTAAATTCCCCCCCCCCCCCCCATAAAAAAAAAAAATCCGCTTTCTTACTCAAATCATACAAGCACCAAACCTAATAAATGTAACCGGGAACTTTATACGGGTGTATACGGGTGTATTTTGTGACAAATTTGCAATATTGTTTTCTTTGTACATTTTTATGTTTATTGTTCATCCCTTTATATATCTTGCATATACAATATGAGGTTATGTTATATACATTTTTAACAAAGCATGTATACGGAAACTTATTAGCAACTCCAGAAAACACATTTGAATCACACAATTATTGTCCATCTCTGTGATTTTTGCTCTCATATCAACTTTATATGCGCATGTATTACATTAAGATTCTCAGAAATATGTTCAGGATTAGGCTTTGCCTCCTTTGTTCGTCTGAGCATAATGACTGAACGCATAATGAATAATATGAATGCATATTGCTTTTACAGGGCATTGTACTTATATTGAGGCAGAAATAATGATAATATGCTATGTGCTATTGTTTTAGAGTTGGTCTCTTCATTACCGCTAATTAATAACAAAGATTATTCATGAGAACTACGTCATGCTGCCCGATGTCGATGTCGCGTTTGCTCGTGAATGTTCGACTATCGTCGCGGGAAATTCACATGGGATATATTGGCAAACAAAAACATAAAAACGTGCATTTTGTATCTCGCTTTAATCAATCTTGATTTGTATTTTGAGTGTTTATTGGTGTTTAATCATATTCATTTTTGCGCATATTATATCGAGTCCTTTAATAAATACGCAATTGTTTTGTGTGTGACATGAATATTATATTTGATCATATTTTATTCACTCGTTAAACAAACTGGTTAGCCACTTTTAAAATAATTTATATTTTAATAATTTTATCACGTTTGCGCTTGGGAGCACAAATGGCCGCTCGGTAATGATACTTTTTACGCGCGTCTATGCAAACAAGAAATACACACAACTGGAATTATCGCGTTCGGAATGTCAACAATTTATAGTTTTGCATGAGTGCTTATTTAATCAATGAAAACACTTTTTTGAAACTATGTTTTATGCTCTAAGGGGCTTAATAACAATTTTGTAAAGTGACTATTTTAAAAATAATTGTCAAAGATTCACACAAAAATATACACATAATCAATAAAAAAATAACACTCATAACCAGCAAAAATGTTACCTTTGTTAATTCAGTTATGGATAATAGTTGGTGATAGGTAATTAAAGAAAATGTTTGTAGCGCTTTTTCTCTATAATGTGAACAATACTTTGACGCAGGGGTTGCGCTTTGATTTTGCTCCCACTGGTTTGAATCTCAGAGTAGGCAATATATTTTATTTAACCTTTTTTCGTGCTATTTCAATTAGTTAAGACTATTCAAAACATAATTGATTTCTTATTAAACATATTTAATGATAATTTTCAGAAAATACGAAAATCTGTGACAAAGTTCCTTATATTTTTATGGTTTTATTGAAAGACTATTGTCGTTTTTTTTTTATGTTATTTTCCTTTCAATGTATTGTTAGATTCGAGCGTCACGAAATATAACCAACAAGCCTACTATACTAGTCAACAAAGCAATGTAATATTAACCGATATTTGGCAAAAATGTAATGTCCTTGTTATGTTTTGTTTTGTTTCTACTATTTACTATCTATATCACGTATTCGGAATCCCAGTGATAAAAACCCACACTTTCATTTCACTGATGGCAACCTGGGTGTAAGTAAACTCTTTATTGTTCATTTAATGTGAAATAATAGATTTTCATATGCACTTATGCATGTCAAACATAACTTACTAGTAAATAATTTATGTATTTATGTTCATGGCTGTATAGATCAAACACGAATTTAAATCGAGACATCAATTGCATTGAAACAAAACTGGTTGTAATTCAAAAACATGACAGCCCTTCAGCGCTCAACTTAATGTCACTGTCCTGATGACCTAGTGGTTTAACCACATTTGAAATAGAGGCAAACATGGCCGTTATATTGTCAAGATAAGCATTCAAATCAAATGTAATCATGATCGAATGATTATACTGACTGCTAGCGCGATATCACGGCTTTTCTAAGCCTGTTGACATGGTGACCTTATTTTTGGGGCACGCATGACCCAGATTAAAAATAAGTTTTAAAATTGTCAAGAAAAAAATATTCTGACAAAATATCATCTTCATTTTGTCATAAAAGTGGCTTCCTGAGTGGTTTAAAAGTTTTTATAAGGATTTGACATTGTGATCTACCTTTTAAACACACGTGACTCAGATTCAAACTAGTCCTAGATATTATTAAGATAAGCATTCTGACCAAGTTTCATCAATTTAGGAAGAAAATATAGTGGTTCTTTACCATAAATGAATAGTAGCAACAAACGCTGAATAATTCTTCATGTTGTTCCAAAGGCCTTGATATTTAACAGATCTATTTTTAGTTTATATATTCACAGGATCAACATAAAGAGAATGAGTACTGAACATATAAATAGGACACTAGGAGGCGACGGCTTCTTTTTTCTACTAAATATTCCTATAAAGTGCAACACGATTGTGGTGGTGTTTTCAGAATTGTGCATTTCGAAACAAGAACTCGAGTACATCGGTTTCCAATTAGCTTTCAGTTTGGTTGCAAGGTTCCGTATGTTTGTCCTGAATTTTGGGTTCTTCTTTGCGAATAGTTTTTACGAATTTTCCGAGGCAACAGCGGATGACAAGACTATTTCGACAGATGCAAATGAGGACAGAGCCGACAATCTTGCTAAACAGCCAGGTTATTCAAAAAATGCAACAGCATATATTGATAATCAGACGAATGACACTACAAGTATGTTCATAAATAACGACAATATGACAAGTCAAAATGGAAGAACGATAGATGATTTGAATACAACCGATGCTATTGAGAACACCGGCAATAGTTATAAGGAAAAGACGGGGTTAAATACAAATACAAATGCTTATAACGATTTACCTAAAGGTCCACCTGATGGCAAAGCACTTAAAGCCGAATGTTGTTTACATAAGAAAGAAGATAATAATTCGCCACATGGCAATAATAAATCTTCCAATCAAGATGTGCTTAGGAAGAAAACCGGTCAAACAGATTGTCGGAAATTGATTTTCGTAGGATTTCAGTTGATTTCAGAACCGGAAAAACAATATCAAGAAAGCGATAAATCAAAAGAAAATTATTTCCAGACAAAATCCTTAGGAAAAACCTGGATCTGTGGACCTGATGAAAGCCACGGAAAAAATCCCTTGGTCGATATCCCTGTAGGTCTATCTGATACGGAAGAACGTTTGCAAGAATCAAGTCCAATATACAACGTTGTTTCGAACTTAGTAGGTACAAATCAAAGAACTTATAATTCTATTGCAAATAAGAAAATGCGTTCGATGTGTGAACAATGTCTTATGTCGAAAAGTGAAATGAGAAGCAAAGTAAACGTGTCTATAAAGTCAAATCATGAGGGAATTCCCGTGGAGGAAGATGACGGAAAATATTTACCAACGGAAACAACAGATTGTCTTGTTATTAAAATACTTTCGTCAAAATTTATAAACAATGCACCGTCCAAGAAGACGAATTTATACGCCTCGTGGGACACATCAAATTTACGTTGCATTGTTTTCAAAGACACGCCAACTCCAAAGGATGTATCATTGTATCCATTGAATGAGTTGAGAAAACACGATAAAAAAGAGTCGAGAAAAATTATAACTGAACATGCCCATGCCCATGCAACACACAAGGTATTGAATGATTTTAAATTCGAGACTAAACTTTCAGAACAAATGTCAGTAGAGCAAGAAGTTAAGCAAATTATTAACCACTTAGGCTGTACATGCGCACAAGGCCCACGAGAATTATTCCTCTTACCCCTTATGCGTGGAGAAGAGGTAGATGACCCAGTCGAACAGCTGCAGCGGATTGTTGACACAACTGTGAGAGGTGAACCGGTCCCCCCTCAAGAAAGTATGCGCTTTGAACTTCTGAGGAGTTGCACGTATAGGATGTTTCCAAAAGATGGTAAGCCCGATGTCAGGAAATATGCTGAGGCTGGCTTTTACTACGCATCGAACAGTGATGAAGTTATTTGCTATTGCTGTTATAAACGTATAAGCAACTGGAAAGCAGACGACGATCCGATCGCTGTACATCGCAATATCTCACCAACATGTCGCTTTCATATCGACAATTCGACCGTCAATGTAGCAAAGGAAGTAACAGCACACGTCGAGACAGAAATCATGGCACAAATTCAAGGCGGGCGTCAAAGAAATATCCCACCACATAGTTCACTACTTCCAACAAGTCAGAATGCACCAAGACAAACAAATGTACCAAATGTTACCATGTCCCAACGTGGCGACACCTCTTTACCCGAGTATCAGCCACCAGTAAGTACACGAGAATTAGCGAAATATCAATCCATGATGCCACAAATGTCGCGTTGTGAAACCGCCTCATCATGTAGACCGCAGTTCCAGACAGGCATTTCAGTGCCTCAAGACAACTTTAGGATTCCTGTGATCAACACAAAAGCAGTGCAGCCATCAGAGGATGAAGCAGAACAAGGTAAAGCATATCTTCTTCGCTTCAACTTTATGTCCAGTCTTATAATTCCACAAAAAGGTGTCCAAAATTTTACGGCATTCCCGCAAGTCTATATTAGAAATTGATAATTAGTTTGACACGGATAAATGATGTAGAAGCTTAGACTGATTGTATAATGGTATTGCGATACTGTTTTAAATACTGTATATATTTGGAATAAAATGAAATTTAAATATTTAAGAATATTAAATGTAAAAAGACTATGGTCCATTTCGAAAAGTGTGTTTTATCACAAGTTTTTTTTGAAAATGATTATTATCTGAAAATGAAACTTCTGCCACAGTAACATTAAAACAAATTAAAAAACGCACTATAACAGTGAATAAACATGCGGTAATGAAAAAACATTATTTGTAGTTGTGTACATTGGCGAAATTGTCGGCGAATCACATTCACAAATTGGTGAGGTACTGACACAAGTGACTTCGGCTTTATCTCGCGCGGATTTATTTCGTGCACCAGGTGATACATTGTACCGTCTTTGTTAATAATTTCCTGACAGCTAATAATGTAAGGTTGGTGAACTGCTTGTATCAGACGAAAAACAAAAATATTTCTTTAAGAAGCAGCAAATAAGCCCCTATAAGTCATTGCAATGTACACATTCCGATCTAAATACTAAATTGAGGCTTACATATATATATATATATATATATATATGCAAATCTATTGCAGATTGATGTTAGTAAACATAAGTTTATTATAAATTATAAATTGATTGGCTCGAATTCCGGATGGCACGAACTTTTGTTGTCGGTCCCGGCGAGTTCGAGCAGTCAGGTTTCGATTGTATTTCATTCTTTTCATACATATGACGATTTGTAGCATCATATACTTATCAAAAGCAAACCATCATAAGCATTCAAAGTAATAGAAACAAATTTAAACCTGCCCTTTGCTATTGATCTCTTGTTTTCAGTGCAACCACAACAATCACAGAAACTGGAATCATTGATGCGGTCGGACGCCTCTGCCATTGTTCAAAGCATGGGCTACGATGCATTGATAGTTAGACAAGCATTATCCGATTTGCTTGAAAAGGGTTAGTTGCAACTTGTATGCATATTAAATATTGTTCTCATTCTGGTAACTACTTTGTTACTTGATATTATACAAACTTCATTCGAACGTCTTCGTTTAAAAAATGTCAAATTATTATGTTGCAATACATCACCAGAATGCCTTGCAAAATAAATAATTATATGATAATACATGGAACCTTAACAGTGCTTTGTGCTGCGTACATTTTATTTTGGATATATTGTGTTCCCCAGTCCTATAAGACAATTATTACAATTACACTTTGAATATGGGCGATAATAGATCTTTACGCAAACTTAGGATAATACAATTGTGATGGTTCTAATCATATGGTGTAGACAGATGTTGACAATTAGTAATTGTAAACCGGCTTATGGTCGTAAGATTAAATGCAGGATTAAACGCAGGATAAGCATGTGAAATAAAGAACGGTGATTTCATCTACATAGACCATATGGGACAGTGAATACATTTAACAACTAACGCATTTGCGGTTGTACACAGTTTACTGTAATTGTATTCCACTTTTTTGGTTTACTGCCCTACCCATTTTGCGCAAATGTCGTATATATTTATAGACATTATGATTTCATGGTTACTTTATCTTATAGGTGAAACGCAGCCCGATGCCCAGGCAATAATGAATGAAATCTTCCAAATCGAAGATCGAACATAAATGCTTGACGCTATATAATATCGACAATTTTATCGTTTCCTATTTTCTTTGCATTTTCTGTGTGACAATGTGTGTAGCTTATGATATGTCTTGTTGTACTTGTGCGAGAAGAATTTTGTTTTGGGTTGCCCAGTAGGGATAATTAAGACATTTAAAACGCGGTTGATACGGATACTTATTAAAATCACCCAACAATATATATAATGGTCTAATAGAAAAGCTAATTTCAATGTTCCCAAAACATTTAATTCATAGGTATTAAAACTGTAAATCATGTGTCATTATTGTGTGTGATACACCAGTTCATTTTGACTTGTTAGCGGACATTTTCATTTTTTTCTCTTTGGAAAATTATTTTGAGGTTATACCTATTATGTTAAGAATATACTATTATGTATGCAATATGTTTCTTTGCATAAACGGTCTAGATTGTTTTGAACAAAATCAATAGGTACAAGAGAGAAACCTGATAAAGTGCAATTATTGTCAGTGGATCCAAAATGTATAGCAACATGTGAAAGTAACATGTGAAATAGGATTTATTGACCAATTTCTGATATCAAACCTATGGCTATTCATTCTGCGGGAAACATTCTGATTAGTTTGTCCGACGCATTGTTTATTACATTTTTACATGTAATAAATTAAATTACATTGCGCGAAGTACAATCAACATCCTAGCGTAAATCATACGATAAACAAATAACACTACTATTGGAACTTGAACTTATGTTTATATTATTGCAATGTGTACATCTTGGTCGGTTACATTGAGCCGATAAATGAATATCAGTACTGTTATAAGACACTGAACATCTTACAAGGCTGTTACGAATATTCTTAGGTCTTTTATAGGCCAAAATAAGTTTAGTTAATGTAAAGACTTAACACTTTCCTTGTTTGATAACCTTAACAAATCACAGTCTTTGTGTTAAACTTTAGCAATATTAGGAATTGATGTGTTAAAACATACAGTAAATGGTATTATTGAATCAGTATTTCTCTAAGTAACACATAATGCACTTTCCTGTGTCATATTTTTCACTTGAGAAAATCCATTTTCAATAACATTTGTTCGATAATTTCTCCTTTTAAAATATTCAAATAAACTAGATAAGGACTGATCAAATACATCATCATCAGAACTAATACGTCTGTAGCGCTTTGCCTGGCTATATGTAAAACTCCGCTTACAGGACATGGGGTGAGATGACGTAAAATCTAAGTATAAATGCATATTAGTGAGTTAACAAAAAAAATGTAACCACAGTGTCTAATTCACTTTTTGATATAGATACATCAAGGAAAGATATACACTGTTGAGATATATTAGAGGTAAATTTTATGGTGGAATGGAAGTTATTTAAAGTATTAATAAAAGTTTTTAAATCTTCTAAAGAGACATTCCATATCATAAAAATGTCATCCAAAAATCTAAACCAAATATGTGGTTTAGTAGAGGTATTGTTCTTTCTCAAATTTACCCCCAAAAAGCATAACAATAGTTTGTAAATAAGTACCATTATTGAAATAAAAACAGTTATTTCCAAGAACAACTTGCACAAGTTTGCTAACATCATCCACATTAACATGGTTATTTATAGTTTCTTTTCTTAAAAAAAATATGTACAAGCATCTATTCCCTCACTTTTATTATTAATTTTCTTTATAAAGAATACTGTTAAGAATACTTGTAGATACTTATGAAGCACTAATTTTGAATTGAATGCATTATCATTTTAGGTCTGTTCGACATACTTTTCTTGTAATACAAAGAATAATTTACAGTCTTGCAATTTTATTCATAGCCGTATAATATATTCAGTGTAAGTATAATGTATATTAAAATGATATTCTGTATGTTAATTAACATATTAAACACAGTTAGTGTGAATGTGCAGTTAAGATAAAACACAATTTTTATGTTCATTATTACAGTAATGCATATTATTCATGAGTTTCGTTTGTAATGTTTAAATTTGCATTTTGACTGATATTGATACAGAGATGAAGCCGGTTACAAAAACATTTACCGGTTATCCTATAAATGTTACCGATTTATTTAGCGGATAACTGAACAACGTAAAACTGTTTAAGCATACTTTAAACCATGTCAAATTGTACGTAAAGGCACTCTGTCTAAAAACGGACGTAATTTATGATCACTTTCTTTGATTACATAAGCGGCAATATCATGCTCGTGATATAAAGTTACTATATATAAAACCTTTAATTACATAGATTTGAAAATGTATGTTATGCTTTGTATGTTCTTTTCCGGTCCTAAAGCATATGGATGAGAAATAAACAATTCAGTATGCTATTTTTGGTGAGGTAGCTTACGTTTGTGTCGAAACGCTGACAGCAATGTTTGTTATTTATAGTTTGTAGTTTATAATTTACTAAACAATATTGCTTTGTTATATTGCCTTTATTGTATGTTTTGTGTACTTGGGTGAAATAAACAATAAGATCTGTATGCTCTATTTTGTACTTAATGTGTTTTTTGTTCTTTTCGTTTTATTTCTTATGTTTTATTTTAACTTTCTATTTCAGGTCGACCTAAAGCGTTGTTTTGTCATTAATCTAGTGTAACTATGTGCTTTCTAAATTAACTAAAACTTGTGTCATATGGTAATGGCGTCATCGATGATGGATTATTTTCAATAAATTATAATACTCTTAATACAATTGATATTTAAAAAACTTAGTTTGGCGAGCAAACAGTTTGTTTGCGGGTTAAATAAACGTTTCAATTACCGTTAATAGCCACCACTCCACACTGATGTCTAGTTAAATGTTCGCGATTTAAATACAAGACTGCGAATTATCAAAACATAATCCATGTTTGTAACTATAAAGGTATTATACAGTATGTAAAACATGGCCCTCGTGATCGTTATCCTTAGCCAATTCTTCATTAAGATAATAAGTCCATTATTAATACGGATATTTCAAAACACCTGTATATATTTATGCAAAGACCAGTCACAATTTGACTTTAACCTATAGCCTTAAAGTCACTGCACAGATTCACTTAGTTGCTGATGTCTAATACAGACGCTAATTTGGCGCAGCTTATGTTTGTTAATAATCTTCATTTATTTGTAATTTAAGTACACCAATGTTTTGTGAAATTATTTTAAAATGTTTCGTTTATTAAGTTGCAGCATAATTTAATATATATATATAAGGTGTCTTGAATGCAATTTGGTTAAGGAGCTTTGAATGCAATTTGGTTAAGGAGCTGGTTTCATCTTCTTTTTCTTGGTTTCACTTTTTTGTCGCCAGTTTAACTTGTTCCCAATCACGCTGTTGCGACTGTAGCCGATTCAATCGGTAGTAACAGTTTTAATTGTTTTTGTTATTCAAACGATATAATAAGACAAGAAAACACATCGACATTCCCATTACACAAATTATTGTTTTTCAGTTAACCAAAATCGTCGTTTCAGCCGAGTAGTACAATTATAGTAATACAATAACATGTACTCCCATTGTGGGTATAATAAAAATCGTATAGCATACAGACCGCCGAACGTAAGTACGGCTCCATATAATAATGCAAGTAAACAAAATTTGGTTCTTGGTATCCGAACAATCTGGTGTTCTAAAATTCTCGCTAATGACTAAAGAGCGAATGTTGTGCACAGTAATTTTTTATTTACTACCTAAATAAAAGCAACATTAATTTCAAAGTGTATTGTCTTTTTTTTCAAGACATGTTATGTTTTTAATAACAATATTATCAATCGGAAATGCCCATTAGTTAGCTTGCGGCCGTAAATCTTTAACGTAGATCATTTTAAAACTGTTTTGTTGGGAAGTGATGGCATCGAATCATTGTTTAACTTTAAAGTTTATATAAATAAATTGTAGGCAAACTTATGTATGCGCTTGAAAATTCGCGAAACTAACACATTTCTTCGTTATTCTTATTTTCCTTGCAAGACGACGCGTTATGTTTGTATGTTTGTATCATCACTTCACGGCTATATTTGTAATTTAGTTAATTTAGTGTATGTGCAATTGACCGTGTGTCTGTTGTTGAATTATTTAATGAATGCATGTTGATGTACACAGTTACACACAATTTAATTAAAGCTTTCATATACATGTATAAGATTATATGTGAAAATTTAAAATCAAATAGCTACATAATAAATCATAAACGAATGATTGTAAATAAATAAATCGAAAGTTCTAATTCGGGCAACTAGATTAAGTATACTGTTTTCATAATAAATAACATATTCATTGTTAAAGTAGATTATGGACTAGAGGACATTTAAATTAATTTAATGAAGCTAATACAGATCAGTTTGTTTAACATGCACGAATACGAGGAATGAAGCCAAGACAAACTGCAAAACTGCTTAATTTGACTCGAACGTGTTTGTGGTTTATATACAGCTGAAACATCAAGAAAAGTTAAAGCTTTATTTCTGTTGAATAAAATAGCTTGTGCCGTGTTCATGAAAGATTATCTTCAGTTAAACATTTACGGTTTATATAAAAGTTTGAACTACGCGCAAGATGATTCCAAAAATTGTTTTACGAAACACTAAGTATTAAATACATGTAACAGGTAAAAAATTTCCTCAATTTGTTCGAATGAAAGTCGTTTAAAAATTGCATTTTTTAATATAAAAATTGTTCAAAGTGTGTATTACGGTTTTGTCTTTATTGAACTGTGTATTTTTTTAACAGAAAACTCCGCACAATGTCAATTTTGAAAGGTTCCAACTTCTTAATATCGTCCAAATTGACTTAAATCTTCGATATATCAAAACATGCAATACTGAATAGGACTTGGAAGAAATAATGCACATAAAAAGTCATTTACGAAAGTAAACGAACTTGACAAGCAAATTTTGAATAGTGTCATCATAATCCGAGCTGCCATGATCCGATAACAAATATACTTCAAACACATTCAATTAAAAACCATTAACTCTATGATAGCTGTATTGAACTTTCGAACTGTTGACTTGCTAATAGATTAGGTGGAGGTATTTTTGTGTCCCTCTAAACTAATCTAGTAAATACTACTCTTCATTATGTTGCAAATAAATCTAACTCAGAAAGTTAACTGTTAGAATGGATGCGTGAAAGTCTATAGATTTATTTTCGGTAAAATTAATTTAATTAAAATCTTAATTTATACGAACTCTTTCCCTTTGTTAAGATTAAGATGCACATATAGTGTCAACTTTTCTAAAATGAAATGTCAAACAGTTTTGCTGCAATATCATTTAGCCTAATATTATCCTTGCGATTATTCTCAGGTAAAACTTTATCATACATGAAACTGGAAACATTAACGATATATTTGTGTTTAACATTTTTTAAATGAATTGTCTAATGTTCCAAGCAATTGCTAAAAATCCATCTTAAACATGATGTTAATGGTCGTGCCATAGCACACACATGTGTTGATGATGACTTTGTTTTTATTAAGCTGCCAATCAAGGGACATTATTTACAAATAAATACTCAATGACACACATGCACACCTGATTTAAATGATATCAACTACCAAAGAAAAAAATCGGATGCTTAGTTGATATGAAAACTTCAAACCTTAATATATATCTTGAATTTTCTTACGGGTGGTTAAACGAAAACTTACATTTCATTACTTTTGTGGCCATTTTGCTTTCCCGTAGAACAATTAAGTGTAAGTATTATCCCAGTAACTGCCGATTGTGTGTGTTTGTGTAATTATGGGTTGGTTTTGTTAAGGAAAATGCTCAAAAAAAATAAAACTTTATACCATGTCGAGCATTATTTATAGGATGCAGTTAATTTTGTTACATATTTAATGGGTCATATACATCATCTTGACATTCTGAACATTTTGTGTTAATATTGTGATATTTTATCCTGAAGTTACAGTCTATACAAGATGGATCATGCCCAGAATTTTTATTTGACTAATACACGTCATTTGTAAATTTTAGGTTTGAAAAAGAGCGTAACAAAAGACTTGTCGTGTCCGTATTATAAATATTTTTGGGTAAGTTATTGTTATATTTCATTGTGGACAATGAAATTTAAGTTCGAAAGAACCCAGGCGCACTTACGCACGCACTAATGCACGTTTACACTTATGCTATATTATAGTGATAATTGTATTGCGCATTCCGCAAACGAGTCCGACAAAATGGCATATCTTTCATGTATTACGAAACAAATACGATAATACAGGACTGTGTTTGTGTCCTTATAACTGGTAAATAGCTTATTAATGACAAGTGTGAATGTGTCCTGATATGACTGAAGTACTATTTAAATGACGGAACAAATAAACGAAAACAAGACTTTAAAAAGAACATATCCAAAGCACATACATAATGTTTTCCTTATTAGAGATGTAATGTTAAGGAACAAGATCGTATTGCTTTAATATTCCAATAAATACCGCATGCTTTTTATTATGTAGTACATTATACATTTATTATAAGCATGGTATTAAACCAATTTTTGTTCTACAAAAGTCGATCAATGTTTAATTAATGTTTGAAATTTGGTAAAGGAAACAAGGAAATGCATTTGTAACCAGTCTTTATTAGCTTAAAAGAACATAACATAAAAATCACAAGCGGAATAATTTCCCATCATTTTTAACAACAGTGGTTTAAATGTTTAGACATTCTTTTCATTATAGCCTTTAAATGTATTGCATGGCGTTAAGAATTGGCTAAAATGCTTGTTTTTTTTTCTTAGACAAATGCTTACAGAAATTTTGAAACTGCGTATTTATTTGTACATAGTACGCTAAATTAAACGGTTGCAAATGAACGAGTACGAGAAATTTACCGAATATATAATTTATAGTCAGCCCGCTTCATGCATATTGAACACAATTTTTGCATGTAATTAGCACTGCAACTTATATTTATGCATTTCATTAATTGTTAGCAAACATTTATAATGCATATCTTTGACATAGGCTAAGACATCTACATCATAATAATCCTATTCACCATCATCATATGCGTCATTATCATCACAATTGCCATCAAACATGTTTTTATATAAAATATTTTAAAATACCAATTGTAAGATTGCAATTGATTTCATATTGGTGTTTGTGTTCCTTTAAAGAGTTCCTAACTTGCCAATACAGCTACAGTTTCATAATTTGTATCGATCAAAACCGTATTGTTATACTATTAAATTGGTAAATCACGTGTCGAGTGTGTGTAATGCCGTAACATTTTCTATTTTTTTGCATGGAGTTTGCATTAAGTTTGATTTTAAGGATTAAAAGGATCCAATATAGAGCAAATACCAATAAAAAGCTTATGCAAATACAGCTCATCGACATATACAAATCCGAGAAAACAAACACGTGCTTCAGAACAAATATAAGAACGCAAAGTGTTATTAAATACATATATGATATTAAAATGAAATGTGAAAATGCGAAACCTCATTAATCCGGATTTATTTGTTTCCAATGAGAAAGCAAGTCCAGGTTGGATTAAAACTTTTGAAATTCGATACTGCGTTCGTAAAAGCAATCAATTTTATTTTAAGCTAAATACAGCATAATTTTCAGTAGAGCCGATCTTAAAAGTTTGGCAAAGCTCTACCTTGTATTTTGTACAATCAACCAGAAACTTTATGACAAATTTCAATTGTTATAATGTTGGTCATTATAATTATTTGTTCATCTATCATAAGAACTCCAAAATTGTGTATACCTTTTTTGCGTGTTACTGGTTCGATAGCTACATGTAAAGTGAAGCAAACATACACTATTACAATCAGTATGACGGGAAATAAATAATACACGGTAGATATAGAACATCAGCAAGAGTTAATCTTCTTAATATCATTTAACAATGAAATGAAAAACTTAACGAAAATGTAAGGTAATTTTTTTATTAAAAGAACATGTCTGTAAAACGTCGTGCAATATAAGCTATAGTGACCATCTTGTGCAGTAAAGCGGAACATTGTGCACATGTTTGATGGTGGACCCTCCAAGAAACATACGTCTATAATTTAATAATGATTTTCCAAGAACTTTCGAAACTTTTTAAATGCAAAACGTTTTACGTAATTTCTTATTTTTAGCTTAATCGGTCTTTTTGTGCAACAGAGCGGACTTTTTAAAAAAACTTTGGCGTAATAACACATAATGAACATTTCTGTTAAATTGTTTACTTCTAAAACTTGGAGCAGGAAAAAAATGTTTTTCGAAATCGTCGTAATTGAATCGAACATGTAGATCTATTTGTTGTTCAATTCTGTATCCGATTTTCAAAAGTAATGTTCGACACCAGTGTTTAAATTGGATCCGAACGTTGTTAACAACAAATGAAGCACAACCAGTTTCACAACTTTGTAGAGTTTTCACTAAAATGTGTCGTCACTGAAAATAGACTTTTATTATTGTATTCATACTGTTTAACATTTAATGTAATACTAAAAGTATTATTTTGTATTTTAAGTATCCAATTAAAACCTTTAATAGAAAATGAATTAATCATATTCTCTGTACACAAACAGTTTCGCGGTGTAAAGTATTTTATCGAGCAAACGTAATCTTGTAAACATGACCCGTCACATAAAGCTTAACATGCTTATGTTCATGCCGCTTTTTAAGTACCGAAGGCTAATGTATCCGTTTTATAACTATATTAAGTATTATGTAAAGCCAATGGCCCTGAAATAAATTCTATCAAACACATGATTCAAATAGTTCGTTAGTTGCTGATTGATATATAAGTTCCTATGTATGTGGTCGGTAACATAAAATAAATATCACGCTATATTTAGGGTGATACACGGCGAATATAGGGTTTCACATTTTCAGGTTGCCATTGTGCCACCCTCTATGGCGTGTGATATATTAAATGATGTCAACAAATTCACAACGTAAGTAGGGGGAGAACATGTATTTTTTCCACTGATATGAAGGTGTGTATTTGAATTCTAATGTTGTGTCTATGTCACATAATTTCTATATAAAATTTAGAAATTGGACAACTCATAATGTTTTAAGTATATGATCGATTTGACCAAAACATAATTATGTAACATAGACATTAGGAAGCTTTGACAGTACTTATTTTTCCAAGCGGTATTATACGTCTAAGATTTCAATGACTTTTCAACCTTATACTTTTTGTTAGTTGATAACAAACACTTTGCCAAAAACTTTGAATAAGAAGCACCCCATGTAAGTGGGTATTTAGTTTTTATTGATCTAGTAGGATACTTCATAGAGCCTGTCTAAGTTAAATCAGTTTTTCTTAGTTTATCTTTAGATCAGAGTATCTTGAAAATTCATTTATAAGCATGTGTAAAGTACAATTAAGAAATTGTTGTGATCCACCAAGAAGTAAAGATGATTCATCAGCAAATTGAGTTATTCTATGTATTCTATTGTAACACCTTTTAAATCATTGCTTTCTCTTATTTTATTAGCAAGATAAGTAATTATATCGTATAATTATGTTTAGGCCTTCCACATGGGTATAAATGTGCTGACAGAGCGTAAGATACGCCCAAACTACGAAATGCGCAATGCACAATAAGAAACAGGATAGCATAACTGTGGCTCGGGCAAAAGCAACCCAACGTTCGATCAAGTACTGTGACTCACATCTTTTATATTATTATTATCGGACAATCGTTCGTATCCGAATTGAAAAGGCAGGCATCAATACACATGACTTTCTACGACTAGTTTTGTCCTACACGCTTAGCAATTTCCACGCGGAAATGTTATTGTTTCACGTGTGTGAACACAGCAGTGAGATCTTAAACTTTACAAGCTCCCTATGGTTTAGTCTGCATATAATTAATACAGTGGTCAACAATTCGGATACTTGGGTGTCTGTTTCAATGTTGTATTAGCAGCAGAGCTATTTTGAAAACAAACTCTCGGTTGCATTCAACGATATATATATATATGATTTCTTCACATGAAATAGTTCGCTGTTAAATGGTATTTAAACATAATATGCCAAATACAAACATATATAATTCATGGTATATCTCACTTATCCATTGTTATGCGACCGAGTGCTAATCTAATTTATAAGAATTTGTAATAAAACAGTAAAAATGAGTGACCCTGTTTAAAAAAGTAAAAACGCTAAACTCAAACTTATAACATTCGGTCAACGAGCCCTTCATTTATTCATTGCACCACCACAGTATGTGGTAAAAGCTAAGTCATGCCGATTTTTATGTAACACCTTAACGAAGGCACTTGGTTTTGTTATCCTCGTTTTTCCTCGATCTCTTTACGGACACTTTTTCAAATAATTTGCGAAAATTCATGAGGCTCATCTTAAATCTATTGTATAATATTGCATTATTGCTGCTCTTCTTGGTTAATGGACACGTTATTGAGTCCCACGATTGGCTTTGTATGTTTTTAAGCAGGAAATAGCGTTACTTGGCGGAATGTCGAATTAAAATTGCTTTATTTTTTCCATGAAAAATGAATTTGATTTATTTTTAAAAGTTTCATTTCAACCTTTTATACTAATTGTATCTAATTAACCGATCATTTATTAGGTTAACCTATTTACCTGTTGCATCCCTAGTTAGTATGTTTATTTTTTCTATATTTTTCGATATATTTTTAATGAGTGGAAATTTATACCTCCTGTTGTGGTATTCTTCTTTAAGGGCTGTCCGCAAATTCACATATTGATTTGATTACTGTAATTATTGTATTTTACTGAAAAATACTGTGTTTCTTTAACATTATAGCACGTTCATATACATTGATTCAAAGAAAGCATACACTAGTTCTAACGTGAAATTTGATTGTTTCCTTCATGTGCATTCGGTTTTCTTCGTGGTCATTTTTCACGAGTTTAACGAGTTCAAAATAATTTCCTAAGTCAGGCACCGGTACGCTTGAATCGATTTAAATCGCTTCCAATAGGGAAACTAATATATTTTTCGTTACGACATTTTAGCATATTAATGCACAAAGGTCAGCGCAATGTTGATATTGGCGAGCTCTAGCAGTTCATTTATTGGCGAAAGCAACATAACTAAAGTCTCTATGCATATATTTCTAAAGTCGCCTGGATGCGTGAAGTATTTGGCTATTATCCCCGCCGAAATTAATTTCGGAAGGGGATACAGTAATTGGTTTTGTCTGTCCGTCCGTCCGTCCATCTGTCCTTCCGTCCGAAACTTTGTCCAGAGCAAACTCCAAATCTATTCAATGGATTTACTTTAAACTTAGAATATAAACAGATGGCAACTAGGAGAAGTGCAGTGACCAAGAACCATAACTCTATTTGAATTATCTCCTTGTATATAATTTCAAAGTAAATGTTTTTTTCCGGAGCATAACTCTAAATCTACTGAAGGGATTTACTTGAAACTTGAAATATATACAGATGGCAAGTAGGAGAAGTTCAGTGACTAAAACCCATAACTCTATCTACCTTAGTTTTTTAATTATCTCCATTTATTTAATTTCAAAGTAAATTTTTATCTGGAGAATAACTCTAAATGTACTGAAGAAATTGGCTTGAAACTTGAAAAAATGAACAGATGGCAAGTAGGAAAAGTGCAGTGACTAAAAACCATAACTCTTTCTACCTTAGTTTTTTAATTATCTCCTTTTATTTAATTTCGAAGTAAATTTTTGTCCGGAGCATAACTCTTAATCTACTGAAGGGATTTACTTAAAACTAGAAATATAAACATATTGCAACTTGGAGAAGTCCAGTGAACATGAACCATAACTCTTTCGGCCGTAGCTTTTTATTTGTGTCCCTTTTTCATTTTATTTTTATGTATATTCTATTCATTTATGATTTTAAATATTATTTAATTTAATTCCATAGTAAAAATTTCAGCTTTTCAATTTTTAATGTCTCCCGTTATTTAATTTTTCAATAATATTTTAATTTGAACAATGAAGCATTCGCTGTAAAATTAATAGATGAGTTTAAGGAAAATTACAGTGATCAAGAACAGTAACTGTTTATAGTCTTAGTTTTTGATAACCTTCCTTTCTTTCATTTCCATATATTTTATTCTCTACAGCATAACTCCAACACTATATAACTTATTGGTCCTTGAAATATAAATAGATGACACAGGTGCCATGTTTTACGAATATTATTATACTCTCTAAAACAAATGTTGTCCTACAAGCAAACACATTTCGGCGGGGATTTGTCACTTCTGTGACAAGCTCTTGTTATTATGAATGTTTTTCTTGACAGAATTTAACCAATTCAATGTTAATTGCTTTTCCATACACTGTAAATTGTTTGAAAAAGTCTATTACTCTGCCCTAGGGTACACCACTAATATGATTGTCTGTAATGGTTTCCATGTCATTATTATGTCTTTTTGATTAATATGCCTGCAACTAATAGCCATTATTTTTTCATATTGTAAATGACTGTATTGCTTTTTGGGTTCACAGTTGTGTCCAATCTGCTCCGAACACTCATCTGACGTTATTTTCCATAAAACCCCAATGTATATTTTGATGAAAAAAACACAACGATTTGAGCAAACCATTAAACAAATAGTATTTTTTGATAGCGCCACATAAACATTTGATCTTGCTTATTTGTCACTCATTTTCTTATAAAAGAGAGCTGTCAATTTTTATAAAATTGGCCCGTACATTACAACACACTGTTGCTATGGTGATATAGTGTACATTTCCTTTTAAGGCATATTACTGTGATTAAGAATTATTCCAAGTACATGTTAAATTGTATCTAAATCGGTACATATTTGCAACATTCGATTATCAGTGTATGTAAAGTTAATGTCCATATATTGATGTATGTTATGGATCGATTTCACTCTTTAAAAGGGATTTCGTGAGACACACAATGTATTGTTCCTTGAATTAAGAATTGTAATTATGTACGATGAAATTGCATTACATGAATAACGTAACAATGTGTGAATACATGAACCATTTATCGCCTTATTATAGCTTATAACTCCAGACAAGTTTATGTATTAACCACTCATAAATCCACGTTGTTATATATTTATGCAGAACACAACATATATAATTATGAATATTAGCTTACAAGCTAGTTGCTGGGATTTTTTCACATCATGAAAAAAAAAATAGTTTACAAACATGCGATCCAACACTCACATCATTAAGATATTCAAAATATTGTTTTTCGAATAGATGACCATCAGTCTCAATAGTAAACACAAGTATTCAATAAAAACATCATTGAAAACGCATTTTATCAATAAGTTGAGAAATGTGTGTATTACTTACATATACTTATACATATACATATACGATGCTAATGATAGATATTGCGAACATTTTGCAAGAAATACGCCAAACGACAGATTAGGTGGTCATATATTTTAACATAAGTTTAAGATATATAAAACAAATAAAATAAACAGCTAGTTATTTTTGTGGAAGAAGACTTAACAATAAACCAATGAAGCCCACTGAAGGTCAAGGTCATTTTAAGGATATATAATTTTGTACCACATACCAATCGTCCCCGTGTCATGATGACGTATATTTTCGGTTCGTTAAATATATCATTAAACTACATAATAACAGTAAATAATAAACTATACACCTATATTACCTACATTAATGTGTTTAAAAATAAATCAACAATAGTGTTATACAACCAACTATAGATTCTACCGAAGAGAGAGGTTTAAAAAATGCATAATATTAAACATATACATGAGTATGCAATAGTACCATTACAATTTGCTCTTAATACCATACACTAGTAGTAAAATTATATTCTTGTATTAAATTGTTTAAGTATGACGCTTTTTTTCCACACATTTGCATTGTCATATACAGACGTAAACTTCATCATGCAGTGTACAATTTGTGACCTATATATCCAACAGAACAAAATTACCATAATAAAATGCTGTGCCTTATATATTACTATGTGAATTTTCTAGTGAGAATAACCTATTCACATGGATTACAATACAGATGCTACCAGAAATTTACTCTTACTGATACAATATAGGACTAATGTTATTTCAGCAACACTATCAGGAGAGAAATTTGTGCAAAAGCACGAAAGTCCTGTATTGAAGGCAAGTAACCCGTTGAGTTTCAAATACATAACAAAACATTAAAAGCCCATAGAACATGAGCCGGCGTAAGCGCATTGGGACGGTCTATGCGAAGCATTTAGTTGAGGTAGGGGGGGGGGAGAGTGGGGGTAAACCAGTTTATCGGCGCGCCAAATCTCGCACTTAGCCCATCTATGCTCACTTTAAAGTTAAGGTATGCAATTAACAGCTTAGATATTTAAAAAAAACAACAAATATACCAAAACGATACATTCGGAGATCATCGCCTCGGATGTTTTTGTTTCGCATAAGTAACGTAATATCGTTGCAATGAAGATCTCAAGACAGGCTGACCGTGCACTGACCTTGATACCGTGCGAGGTGGAATGTATTGCATTAAAACGGTCACGACAGCTTTGTAAAACTCAGTATTTTAACGAGTTTAAAGGTCAACAATTTAACTCATACTGCAATATGTTAGTAAGTGTTTAATATAAGAACATAGCATTTAAGTACAAACGCTCTGTTGCGGACACTGTTCCAGACATATAGGGCCACGCCACACAAAAACTATATTAATATCGAGACTTGAGTGTAAAACTGTTGTAGCCGCTTTTTACCCTCATATATAGTCTTTAAGATAGCGCACCTCTAATGATTTCCCGCGATTTATTCGAAGGATGAAGAGCCTAATATTAGGTGCCGTAGCCTAGTGGTTAAGGCGATAGACTAGGAATCTTTTGGGATATTCCCGCGCAGGTTCGAATCCTGCCGACGACGTATACTTTTTGCGACGCGTTTTATTTCTTTTCTAACGTTATTTGATTTGATATGGCATATAAGCTATGTTTATTGTTAAATATGTTGTAATTTTAATGCACATTCTTCAATTTTTTAAATTAAAACAACGTTATGGCTAAATTGGGTGATTTACTGCTAAAATACGAACCATGCATGTTGCATTTTTATTTTTATTTCAAAAAGTAGACGGTAAATCTGTCTATTTCTTGGTATTTTTGCTGTATATACTGTACCTATAAAACCTAAGTTCAAAATATTACTTAAATGATACCATTTTTAATTTTATGACACTTTGTTTTCAACCAACCCAATTTCGACTTGCCTGAAACCACTTACATGTCATGGCACTCTTCCATAGATAACAAGTTATAAAAAATAAATGTCTGTAAAAGAAAACTTTTTTCATCTTGTTTAAACTTAAAACACCTTTACTGCATCTGTACACACCAACTGCATGCCTATATTAGGAAATCGGGATGAATTATGGAACTGTCATATACCCCTTGGGTGCACATAAACTGGACATAAGCCGAGTGTGGGGGTGGTTTTGGAAAAATCAGTATATTTCTTTAAAAAGCATGGAGAGACTACCTAAAAATTTGCATGTAGTTCAGTGAAATGATACTGATTAAGAAAATAATGGATAAGATTATATTTGGATAGGTTCCAATTACGGGTGCGCTACCTTATTTTATAGTATGATAAATCCAACAAAAACACATATTTTTCTTTCCTTTTTTATCAACGTTTCGGCTTACGCCTTCATCAGGATAATACAAATAATAACAGAAAGCGGATGTTACGTCATTGACTTAACGTACATTAAAATGCGGGAAAATGTACGTCAATAAAATGAACGTTAATTAAATTAAGCTTAACTTTCGGATTCAAGAATACACAATTTCCTATAAAATTATATATAAAAATACTAATAGGAAAAAACAAAAGTAAGCTTAATTAAATTGAAGAGCTAGTCTTTTATGTTAAAAAGAACTTTGTTATTCATACCATTAGGGTGTAATGTTTTAAGTCTATGTATATAGTAAGTTTCTTTACATAGACGATCTATGTTGTTATTAACAACATCAATTGGCATAAAGGAAAAGTCATTTGCGCTGTGGTGATCTTCATTAAAATGTGATGCGACCAAAGTTGAAAATTCAGGGTTAGAAAAGTTTCTTATGTCAAATCGATGACTGTTCATTCTTTTTGACACCGGTTGCATGGTTTGTCCAACGTACTGTTTCTTACACTGTTTACATGTAATGAGGTATATTACATCTTTAGATGCACAATTCATATTCTTCTGTAAATTAAATTGCTCGCCTGTTACTGTACTTTTAAATTTTTCTCCAACGTGTATGGATTTACAATGGGAGCAACGTGTTCTTCCACAGGCACTGGACGCACGTGAACTGTTTAAACTGTTCGTAAACTGAGCACGTGTAATGAAGTTTCCTATATTATTAGGCCTTTTAAACGCCAGTATTGGCTTATAAGTTTCATGCACACTTTTCACTTCTTCTTTCTGTGACAGGTTAAGTAAGTCCCAATACTTGTTTATTGCGGCTCCTATGTTTGGCAATGACGGATTATATTCCACTGTAAATGGGATAACTTTTGTTTTTGCTTTATTGCAGGACTGTAATGCGTCTTCTTGAGATAGAGCAGAAACTTTTTCAAATGCACAATCGATAATTTTTTCCGGATAATCTCGCTGTTTGAAATGATGCTTGAGGTCTTGAAGTGACGATTTAAAACTGTTGTCATCCGATATAATACGTCTATATCGCTTCGCCTGACTGTATGGTATTCCGTCCTTACACTGTTTAGGGTGGCATGACGTATAGTCAAGATATTGGTGGTTATTGGTCTCCTTTATGTGTATATCTGTTTGAAGTGTTAAGTCGTCATTAATAGAAACAGCCACATCGAGAAAAGACACGATTTTCTTAGAAGCAGAATACGTAAACTTCATGTTGGGGTGAAAACGGTTTAATGCTTCAATAAACAATTCAAGCTTCTCTAAAGAGTGGTCCCAAATCATAAATATATCATCTAAAAAGCGAAACCACAGTGTCGGTTTATGTTCACATATTTTAAGGAAGTCTTTTTCAAGTTTTCCCATAAATAGAGAGGCATATGCTGGCGCCATTGGACTACCCATAGCCGTACCCATTTTTTGTAAATAGAAATCATCATCAAATTGAAAATAGTTATTTTCAAGTACAAGTCGTAACAATTTAGAAACTATGTTGCTATTAATGTTGCCATTATGTAAAAATTCTTCACAAGCCTTGATTCCATCGTCGTGTGGGATGTTCGTGTAAAGCGATGACACGTCTAGAGTGACGAGATAGGTTTCTTTACTATTAACTGTCTTATTTTTGAGCTTTTTTATGAAGTCTGTTGTATCTTTGATGAAAGACGGCAATTCAAACATGTATGGTTTGAGAATGGAGTCTATATATTTCGAAATATTCTCCGTAGGTGAATTACATGCTGACACAATTGGACGACCGGGGTATTTAAGCGGAAGATTTTCATTTGTTTCTTTGTGAATCTTTGGTAAAATGTAGAAAAATGGAGACCTTATATCCAGTGGTAACGCATCAAATTCGTTTTCAATGCTGGCATGTGATTTTTGTATATCTGCAATGCAATTGATGATACATTTTTTTACATTTTCTGATGGGTCGCTGGGTAGTTTTTCATAATGAATTACATTGTTTAGTTGACGTAAAACTTCATTTTTGTAATCTATTTTGTTCATAATCACAATAGTGTTAGATTTGTCGGCTTTCTTGATAACAATGCTATCATCTTGGGACAGTTTTCGAAGTGAAGCTAGTTCCTCCTTAGTAATATTACTATACTGTCGTTTTTTACTAGCGGACTGTAATATTTCTTCTGTGATAGCTGTGATATAAAAGTCAAGGTACATGTCTCTACCGGCGAATGGAGTAAACGTAGATTCGCGTTTATTGAAGAATGGCCGTTGAAAGTCTTCATCATTATTAATAATATTAGACTGGGTATCAGGGTTATTTAAGTCATTGAAAAATTCTTTAAGTCTTAAACGCCTACTGTATTTAAATGTTTCTTCGGCTAACTTAATTTTATCATGAGCACGTATCTTGGGACAAAATTTCAAACCTTTGCCGAGCAGGATATAATCATCATCAGTGAGACGCTTGGATGAAAGGTTTAAAACTGTTTTCTTTCCTTTCTGAATTTTGCGAAGCCGTTTTTTTTGTTTTCCTCCATGTTTTCCGGTCTGAAACACGGACAAAACGTCTCTGTCTTTTCCCCTTTGAGCCGCTTCTGCTACTAGTTGCGCAACGGTTTTTGTTAGGCTGTCCAACGATGTTTGAAGACTTGAAATACGCAGTTGTAGATTTACATTTGCCCCGTTGCTCAAGGCCTCTGCGTAGGTTTTCTTTGGACCCGGGGCTGCCTCGTTTTTTGACGGTGTTGCTCTATCGTCAGGTATTGAACTGTCGCCTTTTTGTTCCGATGACTGTGTTTCCAGTGTGTGATGTAATACTGCGTTGTCCGTATTCTTGGAATCAGCAACGCGCTGCGCCGTATTTGTCGAAATCTTGATGCGTTTATCCTCTTTGCGATTCACTGCACCCTTTGACTTCCATCCGTTGTTTCGGCGATTGCGTGGCGATGAATCTTGCTTTGGTCGATCATCGTTTTTTGTTTTAAGCACGGTTGCATCTGTATTTTCTTTCACTTTATTTGATTTATTCTCTTCTCGTTTTTTATTAACAATGTGGCGAATTTTTTGTTCGTGCATAGCAGCAAGTTTTTCGCGCTTCGTTTCCGTTTGTTTATTGATTTCACAATCCAAGTCAAACATGTCGGCGTTTGACATTTTGTTTTTAAGTTCGTTTCTAACTTCCTCCAGTAAACACCCATATTCTGTCGATCTACGAAGATGGTCATCACGTATACGTTCGCAAATTTCCATGCTCACTTTACGTAAAAGACGATCTACGGAATCTTGTAGCTCGCTAGAATTGTTGCCGACGTTCACTTTTAAACGGAGTTGAAGACCCTTTGGAATTATGTTTTCTGCTCTGCAATTTTCGAGAAATTGTGCATGAAGTGCACTTTTCATCTGTTTCTCCGCTATCCGCTGTAGATTTTGTATATGTGGATCTTGAGATGCCATATTGTTGGTAATTATGAAAATATAGTATGATAAATCCAACAAAAACACATATTTTTCTTTCCTTTTTTATCAACGTTTCGGCTTACGCCTTCATCAGGATAATACAAATAATAACAGAAAGCGGATGTTACGTCATTGACTTAACGTACATTAAAATGCGGGAAAATGTACGTCAATAAAATGAACGTTAATTAAATTAAGCTTAACTTTCGGATTCAAGAATACACAATTTCCTATAAAATTATATATAAAAATACTAATAGGAAAAAACAAAAGTAAGCTTAATTAAATTGAAGAGCTAGTCTTTTATGTTAAAAAGAACTTTGTTATTCATACCATTAGGGTGTAATGTTTTAAGTCTATGTATATAGTAAGTTTCTTTACATAGACGATCTATGTTGTTATTAACAACATCAATTGGCATAAAGGAAAAGTCATTTGCGCTGTGGTGATCTTCATTAAAATGTGATGCGACCAAAGTTGAAAATTCAGGGTTAGAAAAGTTTCTTATGTCAAATCGATGACTGTTCATTCTTTTTGACACCGGTTGCATGGTTTGTCCAACGTACTGTTTCTTACACTGTTTACATGTAATGAGGTATATTACATCTTTAGATGCACAATTCATATTCTTCTGTAAATTAAATTGCTCGCCTGTTACTGTACTTTTAAATTTTTCTCCAACGTGTATGGATTTACAATGGGAGCAACGTGTTCTTCCACAGGCACTGGACGCACGTGAACTGTTTAAACTGTTCGTAAACTGAGCACGTGTAATGAAGTTTCCTATATTATTAGGCCTTTTAAACGCCAGTATTGGCTTATAAGTTTCATGCACACTTTTCACTTCTTCTTTCTGTGACAGGTTAAGTAAGTCCCAATACTTGTTTATTGCGGCTCCTATGTTTGGCAATGACGGATTATATTCCACTGTAAATGGGATAACTTTTGTTTTTGCTTTATTGCAGGACTGTAATGCGTCTTCTTGAGATAGAGCAGAAACTTTTTCAAATGCACAATCGATAATTTTTTCCGGATAATCTCGCTGTTTGAAATGATGCTTGAGGTCTTGAAGTGACGATTTAAAACTGTTGTCATCCGATATAATACGTCTATATCGCTTCGCCTGACTGTATGGTATTCCGTCCTTACACTGTTTAGGGTGGCATGACGTATAGTCAAGATATTGGTGGTTATTGGTCTCCTTTATGTGTATATCTGTTTGAAGTGTTAAGTCGTCATTAATAGAAACAGCCACATCGAGAAAAGACACGATTTTCTTAGAAGCAGAATACGTAAACTTCATGTTGGGGTGAAAACGGTTTAATGCTTCAATAAACAATTCAAGCTTCTCTAAAGAGTGGTCCCAAATCATAAATATATCATCTAAAAAGCGAAACCACAGTGTCGGTTTATGTTCACATATTTTAAGGAAGTCTTTTTCAAGTTTTCCCATAAATAGAGAGGCATATGCTGGCGCCATTGGACTACCCATAGCCGTACCCATTTTTTGTAAATAGAAATCATCATCAAATTGAAAATAGTTATTTTCAAGTACAAGTCGTAACAATTTAGAAACTATGTTGCTATTAATGTTGCCATTATGTAAAAATTCTTCACAAGCCTTGATTCCATCGTCGTGTGGGATGTTCGTGTAAAGCGATGACACGTCTAGAGTGACGAGATAGGTTTCTTTACTATTAACTGTCTTATTTTTGAGCTTTTTTATGAAGTCTGTTGTATCTTTGATGAAAGACGGCAATTCAAACATGTATGGTTTGAGAATGGAGTCTATATATTTCGAAATATTCTCCGTAGGTGAATTACATGCTGACACAATTGGACGACCGGGGTATTTAAGCGGAAGATTTTCATTTGTTTCTTTGTGAATCTTTGGTAAAATGTAGAAAAATGGAGACCTTATATCCAGTGGTAACGCATCAAATTCGTTTTCAATGCTGGCATGTGATTTTTGTATATCTGCAATGCAATTGATGATACATTTTTTTACATTTTCTGATGGGTCGCTGGGTAGTTTTTCATAATGAATTACATTGTTTAGTTGACGTAAAACTTCATTTTTGTAATCTATTTTGTTCATAATCACAATAGTGTTAGATTTGTCGGCTTTCTTGATAACAATGCTATCATCTTGGGACAGTTTTCGAAGTGAAGCTAGTTCCTCCTTAGTAATATTACTATACTGTCGTTTTTTACTAGCGGACTGTAATATTTCTTCTGTGATAGCTGTGATATAAAAGTCAAGGTACATGTCTCTACCGGCGAATGGAGTAAACGTAGATTCGCGTTTATTGAAGAATGGCCGTTGAAAGTCTTCATCATTATTAATAATATTAGACTGGGTATCAGGGTTATTTAAGTCATTGAAAAATTCTTTAAGTCTTAAACGCCTACTGTATTTAAATGTTTCTTCGGCTAACTTAATTTTATCATGAGCACGTATCTTGGGACAAAATTTCAAACCTTTGCCGAGCAGGATATAATCATCATCAGTGAGACGCTTGGATGAAAGGTTTAAAACTGTTTTCTTTCCTTTCTGAATTTTGCGAAGCCGTTTTTTTGTTTTCCTCCATGTTTTCCGGTCTGAAACACGGACAAAACGTCTCTGTCTTTTCCCCTTTGAGCCGCTTCTGCTACTAGTTGCGCAACGGTTTTTGTTAGGCTGTCCAACGATGTTTGAAGACTTGAAATACGCAGTTGTAGATTTACATTTGCCCCGTTGCTCAAGGCCTCTGCGTAGGTTTTCTTTGGACCCGGGGCTGCCTCGTTTTTTGACGGTGTTGCTCTATCGTCAGGTATTGAACTGTCGCCTTTTTGTTCCGATGACTGTGTTTCCAGTGTGTGATGTAATACTGCGTTGTCCGTATTCTTGGAATCAGCAACGCGCTGCGCCGTATTTGTCGAAATCTTGATGCGTTTATCCTCTTTGCGATTCACTGCACCCTTTGACTTCCATCCGTTGTTTCGGCGATTGCGTGGCGATGAATCTTGCTTTGGTCGATCATCGTTTTTTGTTTTAAGCACGGTTGCATCTGTATTTTCTTTCACTTTATTTGATTTATTCTCTTCTCGTTTTTTATTAACAATGTGGCGAATTTTTTGTTCGTGCATAGCAGCAAGTTTTTCGCGCTTCGTTTCCGTTTGTTTATTGATTTCACAATCCAAGTCAAACATGTCGGCGTTTGACATTTTGTTTTTAAGTTCGTTTCTAACTTCCTCCAGTAAACACCCATATTCTGTCGATCTACGAAGATGGTCATCACGTATACGTTCGCAAATTTCCATGCTCACTTTACGTAAAAGACGATCTACGGAATCTTGTAGCTCGCTAGAATTGTTGCCGACGTTCACTTTTAAACGGAGTTGAAGACCCTTTGGAATTATGTTTTCTGCTCTGCAATTTTCGAGAAATTGTGCATGAAGTGCACTTTTCATCTGTTTCTCCGCTATCCGCTGTAGATTTTGTATATGTGGATCTTGAGATGCCATATTGTTGGTAATTATGAAAATATAGTATGATAAATCCAACAAAAACCTTATTTTAAGAATACGTAGTTTCAAGCTTAACTACGGTGGCATAGAGGTGACATTCACTCCTCTTTTATCTCTTCTATCTCGTGGCCACGAGTTAGCCAAGTCGGGATCTCGAGCTCTCGAAATAGAAAAAGCACTCCTCTTTTTTCTATCTCGTGGCCACAAGTTAGCTAAGTCGGGATCTCGAGATCTCGAAAGAGAAAAAAACACCCCTCTTTTTTTTATCTCGTGGCCACGAGTTAGCTAAGTCGGGATCTCGAGATCTCGAAATAGAAAAAAGAGGAGTGCAAAACTAATTAAAAGAGGAGAGAAATTTTGCTATCTCGAGATCCCGAGTTAGTCAGCCAATCAAATTTTGCGTAACATGTGTAAATATTCTGTACGCATATATATAGCTGGTCAAAGGATATAACATAACATACTACTATAAGTACTTCTATTACTACTACTACTACTACTGCTGCTGCTGTTGTTGTTGTTGTTGCTGCTGTAACTACTACTACTACTACTACTACAACTACTATTACTACTACTAGTACTACTACTGATACTACTACAACAACAACAACAACAACTACTACTACTACTACTACTACTACAACTACTATTACTACTACTGCTACTGCTGTTACTGCTCTTCCTCCTCCTACTACTTCTACTGCTACTGCTATAGCTGCTGTTGCTAGTAATAGTAGTAGTAGTAGTAGTAGTAGTAGTAGTAGTAGTAGTAGTACTAGTAGTAGTAGTAGTCGTCGTCGTAGTAGTCGTATTCGTCCGTCGGTCGTCGTCCGGTCCTCATTCGGTCGTCCGTCGGTCGTCCATCGGTCGTCCATCGTCCGTCCTCCGATCGTGGTCCGTCGGTCGTCCATCCGGCGTCGTCCATCGGTCGGTCGTCGGTCGTCCGTCGTCGTCGTCGAAGTGGTAGTCGTAGTAGTAGTAGTAGTAGTAGTAGTAGTAGTAGTAGTAGTAGTAGTAGTAGTAGTAGTAGTAGTAGTAGTGGTAGTGGTAGTGGAAGTGGTAGTGGTAGTGGTAGTGGTAGTAGAAGTAGTAGTAGTAGTAGTAGTAGTAGTTGTAGTAGTAGTAGTAGTAGTAACAGCAGCAACAACAACAGCAGCAGTAGTAGTAGTAGTAATATTAGTACTAATAGAAGTAGTAGTGGTAGTAGTTGTCGTAGTAGTAGTAGTAATAGTAGTAGCAGCAGTAGTAGTAGTAGTAGTAGAAGTAGTAGTAGTAGTAACAGCAGCTACAACTAGCAACAGCAGCAGTGGCAGTAGCTGTAGTAGGAGGAGGAGGAGGAGGAGCAGTAACAGCAGTAGCGATAGTAGTAATAGTAGCAGTAGTAGTATTGGCAGAAGTAGTAGTAGTAGAAGTAATAATAGTTGTAGCAGAAGTAGTAGTAGTAGTAGTAGTAGTAGTAGTAGTAGTAGTAGAAGTAGTAGTAGTAGTAGTATTAGTAGTAGTAGTAGTAGTAGTAGTAGTGGTAGTAGTAGTAATAGTAGTAGTAGTAGTAGCAGTAGTAGTAGTAGTAGTAGTAGTAGTAGTAGAAGAAGAAGAAGAAGAAGAAGTAGTAGTCGTAGTAGCAGCAGCAGTAGCAGCAGCAGAAGCAACAGCAGCAGCAGCAGCAGTAAGCAGTAGTAGTAGTAATAGAAGTAGTAGTAGTAGTAGTAGTAGTAGTAGTAGTAGTAGTAGTAACAGCAGCAACAACAACAGCAGCAGTAGTAGTAGTAGTAATAGTAGTACTAATAGAAGTATGTGACGTTAAATCAGAGCCTTGCCTGCTTTGACCAGCTATATATATGCGTACAGAATATTTACACATATTACGCAAAATTTGATTGGCTGACTAACTCGGGATCTCGAGATAACGAAAATTCTCTCCTCTTTTATAGAAAAAAGAGGAGTGCTTTTTTCTATTTCGAGATCTCGAGATCCCGACTTAGCTAACTCGTGGCCACGAAATAGAAAAAAGAGGAGTGCAATCTAAAAAAAAGAGGAGTGAATGTCACCTCTATGACACCGTACTTAACGCTCTGAATACATCGTTGCAAAACGCCCTACTGCATCCCTATACTTTTTAAGTTATCCCGTACAGTATTAGATTTTATGCTAAAATTCACAGAATAGATTGTCAATTAAAGTACCTGTTAAAGTAAATGAGTAACAATTTTGTAGATTGCACGTTTTCTATTTCGCGCAGTTTTTGTACTTTTCAGAAATACGACAATTCCTTTTTTTCTTCAAAAGGGCATTTTGGCGGGAAATTGTATCAAGAAGTAATTTGAAAATTACAAAAAGCATAAAAGGTCAAAATCTGGATAAGACACTCACGCCAAAAAAAAAAAACACGCAGTTATCTTCAGAGAGGAAAGTTCTTAACAAAATGAGATTTATCTATCACGATATGAAGTCTCGTCCCCCAGATCAATGTTATATCTTAAGAAATTAGTTAGGTAAAAGGCGTTTTGAATTTAAATATGTAAAAATGTGCAAGCTCTAAAGTTATTCACGTGTTTTAACAACCTTGCCATAATTTGGTATAATAGCAAGAGTCACCTATTTTGAAGTAGATTTCATATTGACTTGAATGTACATGTGCAGCGGGAATACAGTTTCCGGGTTCAAGTATCAGTCGGGGAGGATTTGTAGAATCTTTCCCAAAGAACTGTTTCTTTCCATGAAAAGTAATCGATAATGTCTATATTAGTCAATGTCTTTCGAAAAAATCAAGAGCTCACTTATATGAACAAATATCGTTTGCTATTGAAATCAAAATTTGTTGTCAATTTAGTTCATATATTGTTTAAATGTTAAGATCTTAACGAAAGTGAATTAGGAATTTTTATAAAGAGAAAAGATTGGCTACGCGTTACTTTTTATTCCATGATAACATTAAGCTGTGTTTCGTAACACTGCATGCCGTTATTATGTGCAAGTTCAGAAAATCTGCAAACACCGATGTTTATTTGGATAACATTTTTTTAGAAACTGTGGGCAATGGTAGATCGTCAAAACTACAAATAAACATTACTTTTTTATTCCTAAAGATCTTCAATCGCAAGCTCGAGACATTTTAAAATCTGTATAATACAGTAGAATCAACGTTGGCGTCCGCTCTCTATGGACTCGAAACTGTATCTGGGTTTAAACATGCTATTGCGTGTTATAAGCAGTAGAAGACATGTCGTTAATCTATATTTACAGTCATTTCAAATACCCAGTTTCTTGTTTTTGTTTTGAAGAGAAACCGCCAAATATAATCATAAATCACAAAGTTATTTTTGGAACAAATTGTATATTTCTTGCATATCATTCCAGAGCCAACTCGCTTACACGTACTTAAGCGTTTTATTTCTACTTTAAAACAAGAACGGACAATTCTTACAACAATTATGTGTTGTGTGTTTACTTTGACAACAACCAATTAGTTATTTTCAATTCAATATCAGACGGTAAATAGTATACCATCGTCATATGGTATGGAACGAGATTGCGTCCTAAATAATATGATATGATAAACCTTTGTAGCACATTCGCGAGAGAGCATATCGACAATTATAGTTTGTTTTTCCTCAGGACACATATATACGATGAGAGGCCTGAGTTAAACCCGATGCATATCAATCGTACGTTTATATTTGATGATACGTATGTTAATTTGTTTTAAAGATTCATATGCTTTTCCAACAGAGAATGAACGTCCGTCATGATTAGCGACAACAGCCAGTAGCCCGACTACGTCTCTTGCCTCTCTGTGTTAATCCAGTTATGTTCTGTAGATACTTGTGACAGTGAGCTAATGTCTAAATTCATACGAATGTAAAATGGCTTGTAGCAAATAAATGCGTATTGTCAGAGCGTTAGAACACCGGGTTTCAAAAGTTCAAGTACTTCTCAAATCTTACAAATTGGAAGTAAACATTAAAAAAAATTAAATGTCAATTTACGTATGCAACATAGAGTGGTCCCACAGAAAGCCAACATGTTGACATAAACCGACTCACATAACCCCACAACATTATTTGGCATGTTGATAAATAACGACTTGGCATGATATCATAAATATTTACAAAAATGAAAAGTGAAGGTTACTTTTATTTTGATGTGTATCTTGAGGTTAACAACGCATGTGCGCTCCTGATAGGTATATTTGAGAAATGTGTATCTTAAGATTATCAAATTCCATTGTGGGCTTTCAGTTATGGTATGTACGGCGCGTAGTATCTTGCGCGGTTTCCAACAGCTGACTTAGACTTCCTTGCAGAGATCCAGATAAGTAAATAATCCTGCTGTGATCGACCCGATGTCATCACTGAGAGAAAATATACACAGAATTATTTACTTCTTGTTCTGTGGAAATAAATAAACATTTGAATTTGTTTTGTAGTTTTGTGTCACAATAAGAGAGAGAGAGAAATAGAGAGTTTTTACACTGAGCTTAAAATAAACAATAAAGTAAATAAAGGTCATGAGTCGCCCAATGGTAGTCGATTAGAATTCGCTTCTAAAAGTCTCTTTTGTATTCACACTATTATTTTTTTAGGTTTTTAAAATATCACTTTTTGATTATACGTTAATAAGCAATGTGCAAAACTATATGTACATTTTAATTTAATTTATTTATTTTTGTATTAATTTTTTTAATTTTATTTTATGTTATTTATTTATTTATTTATATATCTTTATATATTAATGACGGAAAGTGCATATCACGAAAGCCATACATCTCGCCTCAGTATGTTTAGATTAATTGCCCTATGTATTTTTTAATTGCATATCCCGAACTTATCTTAACAATTTAAAATGTATTACCATAAAGACTTCCGAGGCAGCTAGATAGGATAAGAAGGACGTACATTGAGCAAAATGGCAATAACTCTTGCGTTCATATGTTTGACTTACTTCTTTTGAATTTTTACCCATCATTTATCATTTAATCCTTTTTGAAATAGTGTGGGCATAAAAATGCGTATAAATAGACTAAATGCTTACTGCAGACCGAGATAACATAATCAATATTGGTCAGATTCATGGGAATCCCAAATCGGAAAATACACTGCGATATATATAGCCGTTGGCACTAAAAGTGTGTCTACAGTATTAGAATCTTAGAAATCGGTTGCACAAGCGGTCGAAATAAAAGTTATAATCGTTTCATCGATTTAAACTCCGGACACTAATATTAACATACTTTCTTATTATATTTAAGTATGCAAGTATGCTTATAAATAGACTAAATGCTGACAGAGATAACATAATACATATCGATCAAATTCATGGGGATCCCAACCGTGATAATACACTGCGTAATATATAGCCGTTGGCACTAAAAGATTAGAATCTACCGAATCGGTTGCACAAGCGGTAGAAATAAAAGTTATGATCGTTCCATCGACTTAAACTCCGGACACTAATATTAACATACTTTCTTATTATATTTGTATGTATTTGTATGTATGTATGGAAAATAATATTTAAACTATTTTTGACTAGTTGCAAACAGGACAACAATAAAAAAAATAATTATTTGTACACATTTTTACAATTTATATTGTATTAGTTTTGCGTGTTCAATCAACACGCATGCGAATTTTTATTTTATGCAGGATTATTTTACGTCTGTCAAAACAAAAGATGACGGCTTACCATAAAATTTACTTTCTTAAAGTTGTTGTATATACAAGTACGTAATGTCCATGTGTTAATATCATTCAGTCAGCGATTTTAAAACGATTGCTTTTATAAAACAATACATTTACAATCAAAATGAAAATTACATATAAAAGGGACCTGCTTTCCGATTTGATAAATGAAATAACTTATTTTTTATATTTATCCCAACCATTTCAGCATCGAAACTAAGAATAGTAACGATGATAAAACTATTTAACAACTGTGCAAAATTGTCACAAAATACGACGTTTAAAGCCACACACCTTGAAATGAAGTACATGTTTATCAATAAATATAGATGAAATTTGAAAGTGTGCAAAATTGTCATTGAATCTATAGCCTAGTTAGCAAGTAATTTATTATTTTTTTAATTTTAAAACCAATAGTAGGATTTCTATACACGTATACGTCAATTTCGACAAAGGCGATTATTTTTCATGTTTAAAGCGCAAACAAGACGGATTTCTACCTTGTAACCACCAGATATATTCTAATTGAGATATACAAAATTAAATCTATAACCTAGTTAGCAAGTGATTTATTATTTTTCAAACGGTACCGCTTTTAGAACCGAAAGTAGGATTTCTAGACGTATACATCCATTTCGACGAACGCGATTACTTTTAAGTTTTAAAGCGCAAAAGAGACGGATTTCTACCTTGTAAACACCAGATATATTCTAGTTGGCATAGATAAAATATGTTTCTTATTTATACTTAAATTTATTATGCCATTTATTTCATTTCCAGACGTGTGGCTTTAAGGTATATGTTTATTTGTTAAATTAAAGATAATGCATGGTCCATTATCTAAAAGGTCTCTTTGCGATAAAGTGAATAATCAAGGTGTTCCGCGATATTATGTCCGCAAACATTATCAGCATGTTATTCATAATGACACTATTTAAACTATTCGAGTAAGTGTGCTGACGTCGTCTTCCTGGAGGCCATCGATCCCGCGTCCGCCGCAGATATTCCGATAATATATTCTGTTTTTTAGTGTCTCAAAAGAAATATAATCTTAATTCACTGGATATGAATCACGGTCACCTGGCACAATTTTACAGAAGATTAATCTGTAAAAAAATGCTATGTTAAGAATATTTTAGTAAAGTATTCCGTTTTATTTCGCTCATTTGTATTTAATTGTCGTTTATATTTAGACTATCTGATAAAAATGGGAAATTTTTTAATTCGTCATACATGTGAACAGTACACCTTGAAGCATAAAATTTACCTATTTTTAGATTTTCCTAAACCCGTGAATTGCCTTGGGGATCCTTTGTAGTGCAATAGTTTAATTTTACGCAACCATTTAGAATTCCTGATGACCCCGAAAAAAAACATGATAATGATATATCATGCATGCAGGCAAGCAGAAAACTTTATTGTGCAAGATGGGATTTCGAAATACTTGAGATTTTAATTATGTGATGATTGTTTAATCGTGTATACGGAGAGTATACGTGTGAATCTCCATCCACATTTTATTGCGCTCATCGGGGTTTCGAAACAAATTGACAAAAATTAGTCGAATGCAAGAATCAGGTCTCTCGCATAAATTTATGGTCATGGCCGCAGTGTGTACAGACGAATTTTAACCATATACGTATGCAGCATAATACGGACCCAACATGCGAAAGAAACTTACAAAAAGTAGATGATCGGCGTTTATACGATGTAAAACCACCAGCACATGCTTGTTATTTTAGAATTTCATGTGAATAATAATAAGTTTAAAGGTCATATTGTTATCAAAATAGCATCAAATCCAAAAATAATAATTTGGGATTCCAATTAACGATTTATCAATATTTGTATATTCAAACGTAATCTTGCATATCGTTTTTGGAAGTTCATCAAGGTAGGAGAACATTATTAAATAATGGTTTATGATATTTTGTTTCAGAGTTGCAAAAGTAAAGTTTGTAAAATTATGCTATTTTTTGTATACTAGAACTGTAAAACCTCAAAAGAGATTGCTATTTAAGTGTGCAAAGATGATAATTGTATTGGTTCGGGGTAATAAACACACTTCCTCTTACTTTTTGTATTTGAAAAAAAAAACATATTTAAAGCATTAACTTTGCCAAAGTCTGGATCATGCGTATATATATGCTACCTTTATATGAAAATATAAATCGATGTATTTTACATTCGGTGAAGTAATAATAAACTTTAAATTAGAATATCTTCTTGAAAATATGTATACACAATTTCATTTTTGAGGATTTATTGAAATGCCTGCCATACGTGTTATGTTATTTAAAATAATTGGTTACCGTCATTTGATGAAAATTAATTAATAATTTTAATGTTTAATGTCGTTATTTACGATTGGTTCTGTATTTTATAGACATTGTTAACTTGCCTGAAATTAAAGACAAACGGATGCTAACAAAATGTTCTCTCTCGATACTCTTTCTGGATTTCCATAATTGTCGCCTTTGCTGAATCGATAACATAGATATATGGTTACGCTTAAGTACAAATATTCGTGAAAACCATCAACGGACACAAATTACAAATGTTAATTCTTTTATAACCTATTGCATAATATGGTATAATGAAACTGTCGGTTGCATTCCCTTTTTTAATAGTTTTGAGCATATAGCGAGGCAACTACAATAAATTTGCAAAAAGCACGAACTGGTTCGAGATGTCAAAAACAACTGCAGCGATGAAGATGGTACAAGCAAGTGGGGAGACATGTCACATACACTGCATTAATCAGGATACATGCCACCCAAACTGCGGAAAAACCACTGCCGAGATATGCAAGGCTACATGGATAACTCTTATTAATAGCATGGTCGTCTTTGGAAAGATAATGTGTTTAATACTGAACATGACGACGGTATCATACGATTCGATTGCTAAAACCAAATCGCCCACATTTCAAAGGTTTTGTCTACTGATCCTATGGGTTTGTCTTATTTTGCTAGGAACAACTTTGTTCATTGTATATCGAAACAACACAGAAAGGACATGCAGAAAAAATACCTCATCACAACCGTGTTCATTCCAACATTGTCTTGCTATTTTTAATGATTTGTCGACCAAACCTTATAAATTACAATACCCTGAAAGGTGTGTTTCATATGGAGATAAAAATTGTGCACCCTCTGTGCGTTGTTATAAATATGATTTGAACATTTTAATTGTGTTTCGTGTAGTCCATCTCGAGGTTGCGTTGATGAATGCAAACGAAAATTTAAATAATACAATATATTGTGTCTATCTTTTCACTGTAAATGATTGCCAGACAGGAATTTCCACTTCTAAAGGCAACGTTGAAATTGTTATTTGTATTATCCTAACGTTAGAAGACGTGACTAAGTATTGGGCTCATTCGTCATTTCAACATTTAACGGGGATCATAAATGAAGAAGTTTTAAGAAAAGAACTGAAGTCAGCAAATGATCCATCTCTCAAAATCACCATTGCAAAAAGCACCATATACGTGAACGTAGATACCTGTGGGTTGGATAATAATCGCGATAAACAAACGTTTGAGTTTAAAAAAAGCACAGTCGTAAGCGCTAAAATACACCTTTTCAGTGTGAATCAAATGTGTTTACAAAAGGTGTTAGGAGTAAATATGTATAAAGCAGATAAACAAACATTGATAAGAGTTTTTAGAATGAAAAGAATTACTGTATATATTGGTCTTGGTCCTAAAGATACATGTTTATCGTTTTTGCACGGACATAATGGCAAATGTCACTCTGCGATGGAGAATGATGTCAAAAAACTGAAATGTTCACCTGGTCAAAACGACGAGAAAAGTCTCCCGCCAAATAGTACAATTACTAACGTTGAGACTCCCAGTGTTAAATATGCGGAACTAGCAAATAATGTCCGTTTTGGACATGACGGTCTAAATGCCAAAAGTTCAGTTGGAAACGAAACAAATACATTTAATGTGGAGACAGACGATACTTTTAAATTGCAAAACCTGAAAGATGTGATAAATCATATACAGTGTCTGTATCGTGAAAAAACCTTTCTATGTGTTGATGCACATAGCATAGCGAAACGAGTCCGAGTTTTCCAAGATCGACATGACGAAAGAGGAAATGTTTCATCGTGTTTACAAAAAAGACCCTTCTATGAAATACCCGATCGCAAATACACTCAACAAAAAAATCAAACTACGAAGGATGTTGAACACAAATGCAATGGAAAGGGAATCCTGAAACTTATTTTGAAGGATACATCCAGTGTCTGCATATTAGCACCGCGTATATGTATCGTAGCTCCAGTGACCGGAAATGAACACTGTGGATCTAAACCGCAGGTTGACGTCTTAAGCAAACTATATGATGTTGTTGAAAGAACTTTGAAAAGTGTGTCTGTTCCTGCACAGGAAAGCATGGTGTTTGAACTTCTAAGGATTTGCACTTTCAGAACATTCCCAAAAACGATAAACCGGATGTAGGCGCCTTTGCCGCTGCTGGCTTTTACTATGCATCTCAAAATGACGAGGTTATTTGTTACTGCTGCTATAAACGCATCAGTAATTGGAGCAAATCTGACGACCCAACCGCTGTGCACGTGAGGATTTCTCCGGAATGTAAGTTTCACACAAGTAATTCGGAGGTCAATGTTTCAAAGGCAGTCACTGAATCTGTTCAATCCGACATCTTGGCAAAACTACAAGGCAACAAACGTTCGAGCATTGCTACAAATTCAAACAATACCACATTATCTATGTCAATGGTACCACCTAGAGTAATAGATGGCAAACGTTCCATAGCGACGGGACAAAACTACGAAAGTCGCGTCGCTATGAATACCTCTCAGAAGACACATACTAATCAAGCTTTCCCTACTGACTCCTTAACTCCGACCAGTCGTCCACCAAACGCAACTGCTGGGCGATTTCAATCCATGATACCGCAAACGTTCAGCGCTGATATTGATTCCTCCAAGACATCACGATTCCAGACAGGGAAATTTGTTTCGTCTGTTAACTTTGCGATTCCAGACTCTAACACAAAAGCGATTCAACCAGTAGACGACGCCATTGAACCAGGTTTGTACAGGTGAATTTATATTGTACAATATAATTAGATAGACTTACAACCAGTATTGCAACTTTCTATAACAGCCATGATTTCGCTTCATGTAAAGCTACTTTTGAGTGTATGATTATTGCATGCCATTTTTTAATATATATACGTGCGTTCTCAATAAAAAAACTTACTCGTAAGTGCCAAACAATAGCGTTTTGATTCATAAATACATGTATATACATGGGCAGTGAACGTGTCGAATTCAAATCTAACTCTGGAATGATATTTTAAACAATGCAAGTTTGACATCACATGTTTATTCTAACGTGAAGAGACGTGATTACTATTGGAGATACATTGTTAAATGTGTTTATATGACCTTTTCACAACTTGATTCTTTCATCCTTTGGCTATTTATGGTACATTATTATTTGTTTAGGTATAAAAATAGATGAATACATAGATGAGTACAATTCAGGATCAAATGGTGGAAACAAAAGCATATCGAAAGCATCAACACAAACAACAGATACTGGTGGGATATCTTCTATATGTAAGGGTGTGTCTAAAACGGAAGCATAGCTTGTTATTATTCTGAATTACATTACATACCTGTAAAAGACTGTATAACTGTAAAGACAGTGAGATAGAAATAATAAATAGTATTAATACTAAGTTTATAATAGCAGTGTTGATAATTAATTCGGCGTGGATCTACTACCACGATATATAGCATGATTTTGTGCAGTTTTGAATTCTCCAGAGACGTATTTTTTATATTTCAGGTTTGAATGGCATCGTTGAATCTCTTATAACATCTGAAGCGTCCGTTATTGTTCAGGGAATGGGATACAGTTCATCATTGATGAAACAAGCTTTGTACAGACTTGTAAATAAAGGTAAGCCAGTTTTTATATAATTTGCTAATATGTTTAATACATGCATACTTTACTAAGAATGTATTTGAATGCAGATTTATTAATTCAATTTCACTTTCCCAAATAATATGATTTGAATTTTGTTTTATGCTTACGCAATTCGTATTATAACAACCTTTATCAATTTATTTGCAGGCAAAACAAAGATTGGTCCGCAGGATATCATGCAAGAAATTTTTCTCATAGAAGATGAATAGTCGTGATTGTATTTGTACTATTTTTTCATTATTGGTTTAACAAATCTTGTTTAATTGATGTATATAGTAATGTAAGTTACTATAGCATAACTTTTTGTCTAAACCCGCCTGAAATTCACACAATTCCACACCAGTATAACATGCTTGTTAACTGCTGTATATGTTCACAACTCCTTGTTGTACACTTGTATACAAGTTTTACTCCCTATTTGTTGGTTTTATAATTAAATGTTTGTGTCAGTTTTCAAGTTTAAAAAAATGAAAGCTCTGTAAAAATTGTCCAAGTTTTATGATACTTTTGTATTCATTTGTTCAGTATGCTGTAGTGTATTTATTTTATTTTATTTGGTATTTAAACATATAACATGTATTGATGAAAATGTAGGCGTAGCAGCAATGTAGTGTCATGTTATCAATAAGTATACATTTAAATACCTAAAACAAAGTGTTTATTGTGTTGGATCTTTTTATATCTCAAAGTTTTAATACGATGCATGTCAAACCGAGAAATTTTACATATAGTAGTATATGCGTTTTCTATATTTTAACGAAATATTACATTCCAATATATACTTTTTACGACTATTCAAAACACGACAAGCGCTGTTAATGCTTTGTATTGATTGTTTGTAAAATTCGCATACTACAATCTATTCAAACTGAATTCAGATGAATTAAAGTTGTAAAAATGCAAACTACCGGTGTATTCATACAAATATCACTTATTACAACGAGCTATTCTTAGAGCAGTATGAGTATTGCTACTTTTAGTGTCAGTTATAAATCAAAATGCATTTGCATATGTATATATGACAATATTTTCATCATATATATTTGTACAACGTTTACCTACCTACACATGTAATATTGGGATTATCTGTATCGTATGTGTTAGTTTAACTCTTAAATCGGCTAAATGTACGTGCGTATTAATATAGTCGTACCAGATGCCTATATTTTCAAAATAACATTTTGTTATTCAATTTTGTTTTATTTTATACAAATATTTCTTGAAGTTTTTTTTCTAATGTTATATAGCAACTGTTTACCCTGTCCGACTTAAATTTATATCGCAAAATCGTCGAGTATTCAGCCATTTACATGAGATCAATCGCATTTTAACCATATAATTCACTGCAGTAGAGGCGCTCTTATGTGAATTTGCAAAAACACACCTAAAGTGTAATTGTGAAAATGGACTGCTTACCACACTTTCTTTATGACTAACATGTCAAGAGTAATCAGAAATGTATCTGGAGTTTAATGCATAAAATTAGATGCAACATGATTTTGTGTTGCTGTCCAGACATCTTTTTAATGTTCCAAACCGAGTGCCTACTAGTTGTAAATAAACTGTCGTTCAATAAATTTATAACACATGATCGTATAAACAATTATACATGTATATTAAATACACTATGATTTATCTTTTACGACGAGAATCAGGATAATAAGATTATATATGAACTAGTACACAAACACAGATAACTCATACACATATGCTTTCACGCTCTTATAAATGTTTGATATGATGAGACATGCGTTAATTGCTGAATTTTAGATTCTGTAATGTACGGAATATATTATGAGAAAATGCATATTTAACATGCCCTTAAAAAAGGATAAAATAACGTAATCACATGGTTTACGGTGTCCGGGACAGATGAATTTATATAAACTTTAAATGTTAACATGGAACTAATAATTCATCTCGTAGCAACGTAATTCCACATTTAAACAACGAACATCGAAAAACAATTTAATTACAATTTAAGTACAAACTGTAAAACTGTAAACAAGAGTAGCAGAATGGCAAATCATTGAGACACGATTAAAATGACACTGGCCAATGGTCATTTACATAAATCATTTGTTTCCAAAATTCATTTAATAAAAAGATAAATGTGTTTGATTTAAATATATCAAAACCTAAAATTGAGAACACGTCGATGGTAGACAGACCGAGATCGACATTCAAAGGTTTTCAATAGTATGACAGTTATAAGTTGAATAAAACAAGTGGAATATTGATCTGGTACTTGTTTAAAAAATACACAAATATGCACTGCATTTAATACTTTAAACATTCTGCGACTGATTATTCATAGCCGCTTCATCGTTTTCTACCATTTATCTACTAGACATATATGTACCTGTTTATTTAATGCATTTTAAAAAGGTTAAAATATTGTGAGCATTACGTCGGAACATAATCTCGATTTATGTTATACCCTTTATGTTTTTCAGAGCGTTGTACTAATATAATATTTTTTGTCAATAATAGATCTACCGTTGTTTATGTTATATGAAGTATGGTATACTTATTTGTTTGCAGTTTTACTCCATTTACCTTTAAAATATGACGGCCTTCTGTTTGATTAAATGTTTTAAAGGTAACAATACTTTATAATGTACTTTAAATCGCACTTTTAAATTGTTCAGTGCTGTTTACATTTTGTATCTGCAAATAGAATACACTACGTGTTCGAGAACGCAATTTTGAGATATGTTATGAACTTATTGACATGTACTCTGATATAATTGAAAGCAAATAAACATGATCTAAATGCGGTATCTTTGCATCATTTCCGGTTTTCCATTTAGTCATTTTAAGCTCGACTATTCACCTAATAGTCCGAACTATACTATTCACCCTTTTGACGCATTTGCCGTCGGCATCTGCGTAATGCTCTGGTCAAGAAAACCGTGTAGACTCTCTATATTAGTGTTTTCTTGTTTAGTTCATATTTTTTTGGAATTCGTACGTCTATACAAAATGCAGTATTTAATGCGTTGGTAAAAAGGATGTACGACGTAAAACGTTTTGTTCCTATTGTAATTTACGTAAATGGTAACTTCATCTGCAACAGCACAATAAAAATCTCAATGTATCATTTGGTCCTTAAGTTATGGTAGACAACCACTTGCTTAACAGTGATGCAAACAACAAAAGCAATGCACATGATACATAAATACACACTACAAAGGCAGTACGGTCATTTCTAAACTTTTTAAGATTTATAATTTAATCATAACTAGTTGTATGGTGTAACAGTTTCTTATTCACCGTTTTGTCCCATTGTCACTACCTAGAATCTTGTGATTTATTGACAATCTGAAAAATTAATACATGGTATTTAGGAATTTGTTGTGCTCTTGTCTCATACAGGAATGTTCGAACTTATTTTATTCGGTACTTTTTAAGCAATCTTAACATTGGACCCTTTGACCGTACAATTAGATTAAGCAAATGAACTGCAGGACGCGATTACTCACGAATACGCTGACACAAATAATATCAGATTCCTCTTCACCTACATACTTCAATTACCCCGAAAAAACATCAACCAAGTGCACTTCGATGCATTTTCATGGTCGGCTATGTTATTCTTGTATTCCTCAAGTGCGTAACTGCATTCGGGGAACTAAATGCGTTTCTTCGTAAGAAACTTTCTCCAAATGTTTGGTCAGACCAAATAGAGTCATTACAATACTTATCATGTTTATAGAAAGTTCCAACTGCTCAAAATCCAGTTTTTGACAAAAAAACAACCCAGATGTATTCAACATGGCTAACACCGATATCATCTCAATTTGCTAATAATGTAGATCAGTTGTTGTTTTTTGCATTCAAACACAACTGTTCCGATTTAAATAAACCTGTACATAGCAGAAATAAATAACCAGGCAGATCTTAATGCACAAAAGTATCATATAAAATTATGCAAAACATGAGATGACTTACCTAGACTGATCCAAACATTAACTTCATTGTTTACTACAATGATGTTATTTTACTATTCTTTGCTCCTAGTGCTTCTCATTTTGATCGTTCAAGACAGTAACCGGAAAACTGTAAAATGATATATCGGTTATTTAAATGAAACTAGCAACAAGATTATGAAACATATAAATCGCGCACGGTTTTGGAAGTTTGTGTTTAGAGACGTGATTTACCCTAGGGTTCGTTGAAATAAAAATGACATGAATATTGTTTATATATATTGTATCTGTTATATAAGTGTATTGCAAGGATTTTATGAAATCCAGTGCCATATAGGAGTGCTCATCTAAATACAAAGTATCAACGGTGGTTTTGACTTCATATGACAAAGTTTTTAAACTAGGAACACACACGGAAATGGTAATGGGTTAAAAGTTGACGTATGACGGGCGGACGCCGGATATGAACTGAGCAATAAATTGCTCATATTGAGCACTTCGTTAACTGATGAGGTAAAGCATCAAAATACGTTGACTTAAGAAGTGAACTTTAACTGTTGTAAAGTGCCATTTTCACATGATTTCTCTTTGTCTTTGTTTTGCAAAGAAAAGGAGTAATGTCACTATGATCCAAATGTTTGGTCAGACCAAATAGAGTCATTACAATACTAATCATGTTTATAGAAAGTTCCAACTGCTCCAAAATCCAGTTTTGACAAAAAACCCCAGATGTATTCAACATGGCTAACACCGATATCATCTCAATATGCTAATAATGTAGATCAGTTGTGTTGTTTTTGAATTCAAACACAACTGTTCCGATTTAAATATACCTGTACATAGCAGAAATAAATAACCAGGCAGATCTTAATGCACAAAAGTATCATATAAAATTATGCAAAAACAAGAGATGACTTACCTAGACTGATCCAAACATTAACTTAATTGTTTACTACAATGATGTTATTTTTACTATTCTTTGCTCCTAGTGCTTCTCATTTTGATCGTTCAAGACAGTAACCGGAAAACTGTAAAATGATATATCGGTTATTTAAATGAAACTAGCAACAAGATTATGAAACATATAAATCGCGCACGGTTTGGAAGTTTGTGTTTAGAGACGTGATTTACCCCTAGGGTTCGTTGAAATAAAAATGACATGAATATAGAAATAACACAATTCCTGAAAAATTATCAAGAGATACGACTCCATCCGCTGGACTTCAATTTAAAGCAGGTGACCGACAAGCTACTAGATAGGGCCATGCAGGAGCGGTTGATTGACGTGTTTGATATTTGTTACAAGACAACCTTGGTTTATCAAGAAATCAATTATTATGAGACGCAATATTCCCCTAAGATATATAGTTAAAAGTATATGAATAGATCTTGTTCATTTCCGGTATTCCAGTTAGTATTAAGAATGTAAACATATCGATTTGCGTTGCGGTCATATTAAATAGTTGTTCGCCCTGTGAGATATAAATGTTATACTACTAGATTAATTATAGTTTGACAATCATTGGGACAACTTCTTGGATTGTATTGCAAACTATGAATACGTTTGATAAATAGTTGTATTTGGGAAACGATTCTTTGCACTCGTCCCTCATCAATATATAGTTTGATTGGTATAAAACAACGTTGTAAGATTTAATTCACAGATACAGATGAGTTAATACTTCTAAAACAACACATGCCTGCCAAAAAAATCTATATGCACGCTACAAGATATATTTTAACAGTAAATGTTTATCCTACTATTTTTTTTTTTTGGAAAACTAATTCAATCATGTTAATGTACTTTTAAATCGATCGTTGCCATTGTAAAATATATTTCTTTATTGTGCGCTAGGTACGTTCGTAGTGCACTTACTCGATATACTTAGAATAGAACAAAACATATTAACTCAATATGTACTACACGTCTCGCGTGTATTTAATTTACACGATTAGTAATTGGAAAAACGCAACTAGTAAAGCAGCTGGAAATGAACGTCGCGATCAAGGGGAGAGTCGCCCTCAGAGACCCCTTGGAAACACTATATTGGCTTAGCCTGTTATTAAATAAGATGTTGAATCGGTAAACTTCTGCTTGTTGCTCTGCAAATTTCATTAAGAACAGTCTACACTCGCGAAGGTAGTCTGCCAACTGCTCAGCGTTCCTTCGGTCGCACAGCATGATGTCTTTTACTTTATCGGAAACTGTGCACCTGAAGACTCAAACGCTCGCCAGCGACGAATAACCAGACGCTCAACATTAGCTTTTTCACCTAACAAGTCACAGTGCAGGTCTCGACACAATGACATTACACGATACAAAAAAGAGAAAATAAAACATTGGAACTTAAATTTTATTCTAATAAAGCCTTTCTCCGACTGTGAACCTGAAAACCTTTTGTGTATATTTGGAGAGCTATTGTATATTATGAAACTGTTCACAGGTATTATCATTTACAGGTTAAGTCATTTTTTATTGCTATCTTTCTCTACAATCTAGACAACCTTTACATTATGTGCATGAAATGCATTGTCATGTTTAGAGTACATTAACTATCACGTTATTATTCTAATAATAACATTGATAAGCTGTTGTTTTTTCTATCAAATCGTATATATTGTTTTCCTATTTTGTACTTTCGGTTCCAAAATGGTTGTTCTATGTTAAATTTATTTAATATTGCATTTGCGGGCAACAGGATTTGTGCAAAATCGTAAACAATAACTATACAATTGTGCATTGTGATGGCTAGTAAATTTAGTTCAATTTCGGTTGGTCGTGATTATGAATGCAGTCTCTGTTTACTTCTGTTAAGTGCTTTACTTGATAACCTTGATTAGTGTCATACATGATCGATATGATGTTTTTGCAATCAGCATACGTCATCGCATGTGACATTATTTGCTACCGCTAAACTAGATATATTCGGATTTAAACTCATCAAATCTGTGTCACTATTATCATTAACGTTTTCATATCACCGGACTTCTACAACTTACGTCCGAACGCATTGTAAGGCAATAAACGTGAGTACAATGTTTAAAGTTAATTCTTACAAATAGGAAGTTATAAATGGAGTAATCACAGGTAATTATTTAACGGTTCCAAAAAGGAAACGATGACAAACTATTTTTGAAACATTACGTAATGCGGTGTTCTTTATAAGTATGACACATTTGTATTGACTGTAATTTCTTGTGGTTTTTGTTACCAACTGATCAACGTTTTCTAAACGTTTCTTTTACCCTAATATACCATATCAGACGAAAAACAACTCTCAATTTCTATTTATAGTTTAGAAATCCTTTTTCCATACAAATATTTTATCGAGTCTATGATTAATAAGAATTTCAGACTGTTTTATTTTCGCATTTTTTATGTTTTATTCAATTGTATTAAGTTATTGACTGTATCAAAAACGTAAGACGGCAAATAAAAGCAATACGAATAGCAATAGGAGTATCAAGTACGATTTGTGTAAACTATATATAGAATTAAGAAAATCCTAGATGGGATCCCAAACAAAATAATCACACCACCATTCAACTTTCGATTTGCAAACACAATGTGTCCATATCGTATTGACACCCTGCAAATGCGGCCGTATATGTTATGCAGCATGTATACATGTAAATTATTTTAGAAAAGACGAATATGTTTGCGATAATAATCACAGCAACATGTTAAAAGTCGTTCTGGTACACGTACCTTTTAGACAATAAATAAGATGGACGAATAACAAGTTATGCATTTTTTCAATGCTCACCTGAGCATTCAATGCGTGCTTGTCGGGAGCTTTATGATACCGTGCTGTCCGTCGTCCGTCAGTGCGTGAGTGCGTGTGCGGGTTATTTTTTGTAACGACATTCCTGGTCTCTAACACAGATTTTAACGAATTTCGATAGAATGATCTTGGGTGAACCTCATTCAAAGTGTATTAATCGTTTTGGTCTGTAGCATATGAAGTCACACAGCTTCAAATATATTTATAAAATGATAACTTAAAAGCACTTCTCGAAGCCACACGAGTTATATTTGGTGTATAAACACGATAAGTGGTCATATATTTACTTTGTTTAAAGCATGGCCCCTGGATTTAAAATGGACAGCTCCACTGATCGCATGACATTCCACATTGTGTATTAAAGGGCGTCCAACAGATT